>NC_135145.1:29058273-29359986 GCF_051014445.1 Colletes latitarsis
CATTACTACGTGATCCAAACCAGAAAACGCCCAGGATCTGGCCAACAAGTATGCGAAAAATGCGAAAGTATGAGCCAGATGATGGCAAATACCAGACCTAACCCCGACCTAACCGGTGTTATCCTCTAAAATATAGATCGAATCCAGGATCAACTCACTGTTTCAGTGTGGTACCACATTACTACGTGATCCAAACCAGGAAACGCCCAGGATCTGGCCAACAGGTATGCGAAAAAGGCGAAAGTATGAGCCAGATGATGGCAAATACCAGACCTAACCCTGACCTAACCGGTGTTATCCTATAAGATATAGATTGAATCCAGGTTTAACTCACTGTTGCAGTGTGGTACCACATTACTACGAGACCCAAACCAAAAAACGCCCAGGATCTGGCCAACAAGTATGCGAAAAATGCGAAAGTATGAGCCAGATGATGGCAATTACCAGACCTAACCCTGACCTAACCAGTGTTATCCTCTAAAATATAGATTGAATCTAAGATAAACTCACTGTTTCAGTGTGGTACCACATTACTACGTGATCCATAACAGAAAACGCCCAGGATCTGGCCAACAAGTAGGCGAAAAATGCGAAAGTATGAGCCAGATGATGGCAATTACCATACCTAACCAAGACCTAGCCGGTGTTATCCTCTGAAATATAGATAGAATCCAGGTCTAACTCACTGTTGCAGTGTGGTCCCACATTACTACGTGACCCAAACCAGAAAACGCCCAGGATCTGGCCAACAAGTATGCGAAAAATGCGAAAGTATGAGCCAGATGATGGCAAATACCAGACCTAACCCTGACCTAACCAGTGTTATCCTCTAAAATATAGATTGAATCTAAGATAAACTCACTGTTTCAGTGTGGTACCACATTACTACGTGATCCATAACAGAAAACGCCCAGGATCTGGCCAACAAGTAGGCGAAAAATGCGAAAGTATGAGCCAGATGATGGCAAATACCAGACCTAACCCCGACCTAACCGGTGTTATCCTCTAAAATATAGATCGAATCCGGGATCAACTCACTGTTTCAGTGTGGTACCACATTACTACGTGATCCAAACCAGGAAACGCCCAGCATCTGGCCAACAGGTATGCGAAAAAGGCGAAAGTATGAGCCAGATGATGGCAAATACCAGACCTAACCCTGACCTAACCGGTGTTATCCTATAAGATATAGATTGAATCCAGGTTTAACTCACTGTTGCAGTGTGGTTCCACATTACTACGAGACCCAAACCAAAAAACGCCCAGGATCTGGCCAACAAGTATGCGAAAAATGCGAAAGTATGAGCCAGATGATGGCAATTACCATACCTAACCAAGACCTAGCCGGTGTTATCCTCTGTAATATAGATCGAATCCAGGATCAACTCACTGTTTCAGTGTGGTACCACATTACTACGTGATCCAAACCAGAAACCGCCCCAGGATCTGGCCAACAAGTATGCGAAACATGCGAAAGTATGAGCCAGATGATGGCAAATACCAGACCTAACCCTGACCTAACCGGTGTTATCCGCTAAAATATAGATTGAATCCAGGATCAACTCACTGTTTCAGTGTGGTACCACATTACTACGTGTTCCAAACCAGAAAACGCCCAGGATCTGGCCCTCAAGTATGCGAAAAATGCCAAAGCATGAGCCAGATGACGGCAAATACCGTACCTAACCCTGACCTGACCGGTGTTATCCTCTAAAATATAGATTGAATCTAAGATAAACTCACTGTTTCAGTGTGGTACCACATGACTGCGTGATCCAAACCAGAAAACGCCCCGGTTCTGGCCAACAACGATGCGAAAAATGCGAAAGTATGAACCAGATGATGGCAAATACCAGACCTAACCCTGGCCTAACCGGTGTTATCCTCTAAAATAAAGATTGAATCCAGGTTTAACTCACTGTTTGAGTGTGGTGCCACATTACTACGTGATCCAAACCAGAAAACGCCCAGGATCTGGCCAACAAGTATGCGAAAAATGCGAAAGTATGAGCCAGATGATGGCAAATACCAGACCTAACCCCAACCTAACCGGTGTTATCCTCTAAAATATAGATCGAATCCAGGATCAACTCACTGTTTCAGTGTGGTACCACATTACTACGTGATCCAAACCGGAAAACGCCCTGGGTCGGGCCAACATGTATGCGAAAAATGCGAAAGTATGAGCCATATTATGGCAAATACCAGACCTAACTTAAACCTAACCGGTGTTACCCTCTAGTATATAGATCGAATCCAGGATTACTTCACTGTTTCAGTGCGGTACCGCACTACTACCTGATCCAACCCAGAAAACGCCCAGGATCTGGCCAACAAGTATGCGAAAAATGCGAAAGTATGAGCCAGATGATGGCAATTACCAGACCTAACCCCGACCTAACCAGTGTTATCCTCTAAAATATAGATTGAATCTAAGATAAACTCACTGTTTCAGTGTGGTACCAGATTACTACGTGATCCATAACAGAAAACGCCCAGGATCTGGCCAACAAGTAGGCGAAAAATGCGAAAGTATGAGCCAGATGATGGCAAATACCAGACCTAACCCTGACCTAACCAGTGTTATCCTCTAAAATATAGATTGAATCTAAGATAAACTCACTGTTTCAGTGTGGAACCACATTACTATGTGATCCATAACAGAAAACGCCCAGGATCTGGCCAACAAGTAGGCGAAAAATGCGAAAGTATGAGCCAGATGATGGCAAATACCAGACCTAACCCCGACCTAACCGGTGTTATCCTCTAAAATATAGATCGAATCCAGGATCAACTCACTGTTTCAGTGTGGTACCACATTACTACGTGATCCAAACCAGGAAACGCCCAGCATCTGGCCAACAGGTATGTGAAAAAGGCGAAAGTATGAGCCAGATGATGGCAAATACCAGACCTAACCCTGACCTAACCGGTGTTATCCTATAAGATATAGATTGAATCCAGGTTTAACTCACTGTTGCAGTGTGGTACCACATTACTACGAGACCCAAACCAAAAAACGCCCAGGATCTGGCCAACAAGTATGCGAAAAATGCGAAAGTATGAGCCAGATGATGGCAATTACCATACCTAACCAAGACCTAGCCGGTGTTATCCTCTGAAATATAGATCGAATCCAGGATCAACTCACTGTTTCAGTGTGGTACCACATTACAACGTGATCCAAACCAGAAACCGCCCAGGATCTGGCCAACAAGTATGCGAAACATGCGAAAGTATGAGCCACATGATGGCAAATACCAGACCTAACCCTGACCTAACCGGTGTTATCCGCTAAAATATAGATTGAATCCAGGATCAACTCACTGTTTCAGTGTGGTACCACATTACTACGTGTTCCAAACCAGAAAACGCCCAGGATCTGGCCCTCAAGTATGCGAAAAATGCCAAAGCATGAGCCAGATGACGGCAAATACCGTACCTAACCCTGACCTGACCGGTGTTATCCTCTAAAATATAGATTGAATCTAAGATAAACTCACTGTTTCAGTGTGGTACCACATGACTGCGTGATCCAAACCAGAAAACGCCCCGGTTCTGGCCAACAACGATGCGAAAAATGCGAAAGTATGAACCAGATGATGGCAAATACCAGACCTAACCCTGGCCTAACCGGTGTTATCCTCTAAAATAAAGATTGAATCCAGGTTTAACTCACTGTTTGAGTGTGGTGCCACTTTACTACGTGATCCAAACCAGAAAACGCCCAGGATCTGGCCAACAAGTATGCGAAAAAAGCGAAAGTATGAGCCAGATGATGGCAAATACCAGACCTAACCCCAACCTAACCGGTGTTATCCTCTAAAATATAGATCGAATCCAGTATCAACTTACTGTTTCAGTGTGGTACCACATTACTACGTGATCCAAACCAGGAAACGCCCAGGATCTGCCAACAGGTATGCGAAAAAGGCGAAAGTATGAGCCAGATGATGGCAAATACCAGACCTAACCCTGACCGAACCGGTGTTATCCTATAAGATATAGATAGAATCCAGGATTACTTCACTGTTTCAGTGCGGTACCACACTACTACCTGATCCAACCCAGAAAACGCGCAGGATCTGGCCAACAAGTATGCGAAAAATGCGAAAGTATGAGCCGGATGATGGCAAATACCAGACCTAACCCTGACCTGACCGGTGTTATCCTCTAAAATATAGATTGAATCCAGGTTTAACTCATGTGGCAGTGTGGTACCACATTACTACGTGATCCAAACCAGAAAACGCCATGGATCTGGCCAACAAGTATGCGAAAAATGCGAAAGTATGAGGCGGATGATGGCAAATACCAGACCTAACCCTGACCTAACTGGTGTTAACCTCTAAAATATAGATTGAATCCAGGTTTAGCTCACAGTTGCAGTTTGGTACCACATTACAACGTGACCCAAACCAGAAAATGCCCTGGTTCTGGCCAACAAGTATGCGAAAAATGCGAATTTATGAGCCAGATGATGGCAAATACCAGACCTAACCCTGACCTAACCTGTGTTATACTCTAAAATATAGATTGAATCCAGGTTTAACTCATGTGGCAGAGTGGTACCACATTACCACGTGATCCAAACCGGAAAACGCCCTGGGTCGGGCCAACATGTATGCGAAAAATGCGAAAGTATGAGCCATATTATGGCAAATACCAGACCTAACTTAAACCTAACCGGTGTTACCCTCTAATATATAGATCGAATCCTGGATTACTTCACTGTTTCAGTGCGGTACCGCACTACTACCTGATCCAACCCAGAAAACGCCCAGGATCTGGCCAACAAGTATGCGAAAAATGCGAAAGTATGAGCCGGATGATGGCAAATACCAGACCTAACCCTGACCTAACCGGTGTTATCCGCTAAAATATAGATTGAATCCAGGATCAACTCACTGTTTCAGTGTGGTACCACATTACTACGTGTTCCAAACCAGAAAACGCCCAGGATCTGGCCCTCAAGTATGCGAAAAATGCCAAAGCATGAGCCAGATGACGGCAAATACCGTACCTAACCCTGACCTGACCGGTGTTATCCTCTAAAATATAGATTGAATCTAAGATAAACTCACTGTTTCAGTGTGGTACCACATGACTGCGTGATCCAAACCAGAAAACGCCCCGGTTCTGGCCAACAACGATGCGAAAAATGCGAAAGTATGAACCAGATGATGGCAAATACCAGACCTAACCCTGGCCTAACCGGTGTTATCCTCTAAAATAAAGATTGAATCCAGTTTTAACTCACTGTTTGAGTGTGGTGCCACATTACTACGTGATCCAAACCAGAAAACGCCCAGGATCTGGCCAACAAGTATGCGAAAAATGCGAAAGTATGAGCCAGATGATGGCAAATACCAGACCTAACCCCAACCTAACCGGTGTTATCCTCTAAAATATAGATCGAATCCAGGATCAACTCACTGTTTCAGTGTGGTACCACATTACTACGTGATCCAAACCGGAAAACGCCCTGGGTCGGGCCAACATGTATGCGAAAAATGCGAAAGTATGAGCCATATTATGGCAAATACCAGACCTAACTTAAACCTAACCGGTGTTACCCTCTAATATATAGATCGAATCCAGGATTACTTCACTGTTTCAGTGCGGTACCGCACTACTACCTGATCCAACCCAGAAAACGCCCAGGATCTGGCCAACAAGTATGCGAAAAATGCGAAAGTATGAGCCAGATGATGGCAATTACCAGACCTAACCCTGACCTAACCAGTGTTATCCTCTAAAATATAGATTGAATCTAAGATAAACTCACTGTTTCAGTGTGGTACCAGATTACTACGTGATCCATAACAGAAAACGCCCAGGATCTGGCCAACAAGTAGGCGAAAAATGCGAAAGTATGAGCCAGATGATGGCAAATACCAGACCTAACCCTGACCTAACCAGTGTTATCCTCTAACATATAGATTGAATCTAAGATAAACTCACTGTTTCAGTGTGGTACCACATTACTATGTGATCCATAACAGAAAACGCCCAGGATCTGGCCAACAAGTAGGCGAAAAATGCGAAAGTATGAGCCAGATGATGGCAAATACCAGACCTAACCCCGACCTAACCGGTGTTATCCTCTAAAATATAGATCGAATCCAGGATCAACTCACTGTTTCAGTGTGGTACCACATTACTACGTGATCCAAACCAGGAAACGCCCAGCATCTGGCCAACAGGTATGCGAAAAAGGCGAAAGTATGAGCCAGATGATGGCAAATACCAGACCTAACCCTGACCTAACCGGTGTTATCCTATAAGATATAGATTGAATCCAGGTTTAACTCACTGTTGCAGTGTGGTACCACATTACTACGAGACCCAAACCAAAAAACGCCCAGGATCTGGCCAACAAGTATGCGAAAAATGCGAAAGTATGAGCCAGATGATGGCAATTACCATACCTAACCAAGACCTAGCCGGTGTTATCCTCTGAAATATAGATCGAATCCAGGATCAACTCACTGTTTCAGTGTGGTACCACATTACTACGTGTTCCAAACCAGAAAACGCCCAGGATCTGGCCCTCAAGTATGCGAAAAATGCCAAAGCATGAGCCAGATGACGGCAAATACCGTACCTAACCCTGACCTGACCGGTGTTATCCTCTAAAATATAGATTGAATCTAAGATAAACTCACTGTTTCAGTGTGGTACCACATGACTGCGTGATCCAAACCAGAAAACGCCCCGGTTCTGGCCAACAACGATGCGAAAAATGCGAAAGTATGAACCAGATGATGGCAAATACCAGACCTAACCCTGGCCTAACCGGTGTTATCCTCTAAAATAAAGATTGAATCCAGGTTTAACTCACTGTTTGAGTGTGGTGCCACTTTACTACGTGATCCAAACCAGAAAACGCCCAGGATCTGGCCAATAAGTATGCGAAAAAAGCGAAAGTATGAGCCAGATGATGGCAAATACCAGACCTAACCCCAACCTAACCGGTGTTATCCTCTAAAATATAGATCGAATCCAGTATCAACTTACTGTTTCAGTGTGGTACCACATTACTACGTGATCCAAACCAGGAAACGCCCAGGATCTGCCAACAGGTATGCGAAAAAGGCGAAAGTATGAGCCAGATGATGGCAAATACCAGACCTAAGCCTGACCTAACCGGTGTTATCCTCTAAAATATAGATTGAATCCAGGTTTAACTCACTGTTTCAGAAGGGTTCTACATTACTACGTGATCCAAACCAGAGAACGCCCAGGATCTGGCCCAACAGGTATGCGAAAAATGCGAAAGTATGAGCCGGGTGATGGCAAATACCAGACCTAACCCTGACCTAACCTGTGTTATACTCTAAAATATAGATTGAATCCAGGTTTAACTCATGTGGCAGTGTGGTACCACATTACCACGTGATCCAAACCGGAAAACGCCCTGGGTCGGGCCAACATGTATGCGAAAAATGCGAAAGTATGAGCCGGATGATGGCAAATACCAGACCTAACCCTGACCTAACCGGTGTTATCCTCTAAAATATAGATTGAATCCAGGTTTAACTCACAGATGCAGTTTGGTTCCACATTACTACGTGACCCAAACCAGGAAACGCCCTGGATCTGGCCTACAAGTATGCGAAAAATGCGAATGTATGTGCCAGGTGATGGCAAATTCCAGACCTAACCCTGACCTAACCGGTGTTATCCTCTAAAATATAGATTGAATCCAGGTTTAACTCATGTGGCAGTGTGGTACCGCATTACTACGTGATCCAACCCAGAAAACGCCCAGGATCAGGCCTACAAGTTGGTGAAAAGGCGAAAGTATGAGCCAGATGATGGCAAATACCAGACCCAACCCCGACCTAACCGTTGCTATCCTCTAAAATATAGATTGAATCCTGGTTTAACTCACTGTTTCAGAGTGGTTCTACATTACTACGTGACCCAAATCAGAAAACGCCCAGGATCTGGCCAACAAGTATGCGAAAAATGCGAAAGAATGAGCCAGATGATGGCAAATACCAGACCTAACCCAGACCTAACCGGTGTTATCCTCTAAAATATAGATTGAATCCAGGTTTAACTCACTGTTTCAGACTGGTTCCACAGTACTACGTGATCCAAACCAGAAAAAGCCAGCATTTGGCCAACAATTATGCGAAAAAGGTGAGAGTATGAGCGAGAAGATGGCAAATCCCAGACATGTCCCGAACCTAACCGGTGTTACCCTCTAATATATAGATCGAATCCAGGATTACTTCACTGTTTCAGTGCGGTACCACACTACTACCTGATCCAACCCAGAAAACGCCCAGGATCTGGCCAACAAGTATGCGAAAAATGCGAAAGTATGAGCCGGATGATGGCAAATACCAGACCTAACCCTGACCTAACCGGTTTTATCCTCTAAAATATAGATTGAATCCAGGTTTAACTCACGGTTGCAGTGTGGTGCCACATTACTACGTGATCCAAACCAGAAAACGCCCAGGATCTGGCTAACAAGTATGCGAAAAATGCGAAAGTATGAGCCGGATGATGGCAAATACCAGACCTAACCCTGACCTAACCTGTGTTATCCACTAAAATATAGATTGAATCCAGGTTTAACTCATGTGGCAGTGTGGGAACACATTACTACGTGATCCAAACCGGAAAACGCCCTGGGTCTGGCCAACAAGTATGCGAAAAATGCGAAAGTATGAGCCAGATGATGGCAAATACCAGACCTAACCCAAACCTAACCGGTGTTACCCTCTAATATATAGATCGAATCCAGGATTAGCTCACTGTTTCGGTGAGGTACCACATTACTACGTGATCCAAACCAGAAAAAGCCAGCATTTGCCCAACAATTATGCGAAAAAGGTGAAAGTATGAGCCAGATGATGGCAAATACCAGACCTAACCCAAACCTAACCGGTGTTACCCTCTAATATATAGATCAAATACAGGATTAATTCTCTGCTTCAGTGTGGCATCACACTACTACGTGATCCAACCCGGAAAACGCCCAGGATCTGGCCCAAAAGTATGCGAAAAATGCGAAAGTATGAGCCAGATGATGGAAAATACCAGACCTGACACTGACCTGACCGGTGTTATCCTCTAAAATATAGATTGAATCCAGGTATTTCTCACTGTTTCAGAGTGGTTCCACAGTACTACGTGATCCAAACCAGAAAAAGCCAGCATTTGGCCAACAATTATGCGAAAAAGGTGAGAGTATGAGCGAGATGATGGCGAATCCCAGACATGACCCGGACCTAACCGGTGTTATCCTCTATAGAATTGATCGGACCCCAGTTTAACCCGCTGTTTCATTGTGGTACCACATTGCTACGTGATCCATACCAGAAAAAGACCAGGATTAGGCCAACATTTATACGAAATATGCGAAAGTATGGGCCAGGTAATATCAAATGCCAGACCTAACCCAAACCTAACCGGTGTTACCCTCTAATATATAGATCGAATCCAGGATTAATTCACTGTTTCAGTGTGGCATCACACTACTACGTGATCCGAACCAGAAAACGCCCAGGATCTGGCCAAAAAGTATGCGAAAAATGCGAAAGTATGAGCCGTTTGATGGCAAATACCAGACCTAACCCTGACCTAACCGGTGTTATCCCCTAAAATATATATTGAATCCAGGTTTAACTCATGTGGCAGTGTGGTACCACATTACTACGTGATCCAAACCGGAAAACGCCCTGGGTCTGGCCAACAAGTATGCGAAAAATGCGAAAGTATGAGCCAGATGATGGCAAATACCAGACCTAACCCAAACTTAACCGGTGTTACCCTCTAATATATAGATCGAATCCAGGATTACTTCACTGTTTCAGTGCGGTACCACACTACTACCTGATCCAACCCAGAAAACGCCCAGGATCTGGCCAACAAGTATTCGAAAAATGCGAAAGTATGAGCCGGATAATGGCAAATACCAGACCTAACCCTGACCTACCCGGTGTTATCCACTAAAATATAGATTGAATCCAGGTTTAACTCATGTGGCAGTGTGGTACCACATTACTACGTGATCCAAACCGGAAAACGCCCTGAGTCTGGCCAACAAGTAAGCGAAAAATGCGAAAGTATGAGCCAGATTATGGCAAATACCAGACCTAACCCAAACTTAACCGGTGTTACCCTCTAATATATAGATCGAATCCAGGATTACTTCACTGTTTCAGTGCGGTACCACACTACTACCTGATCCAACCCAGAAAACGCCCAGGATCTGGCCAACAAGTATGCGAAAAATGCGAAAGTATGAGCCAGATGATGGCAAATACCAGACCT
Organism: Colletes latitarsis; assembly: GCF_051014445.1. Classification (NCBI taxonomy): domain Eukaryota; kingdom Metazoa; phylum Arthropoda; class Insecta; order Hymenoptera; family Colletidae; genus Colletes; species Colletes latitarsis. Next base: position 29,068,570 of record NC_135145.1, read on the forward strand.
AACCCAAACTTAACCGGTGTTACCCTCTAATATATAGATCGAATCCAGGATTACTTCACTGTTTCAGTGCGGTACCACACTACTACCTGATCCAACCCAGAAAACGCCCAGGATCTGGCCAACAAGTATTCGAAAAATGCGAAAGTATGAGCCGGATAATGGCAAATACCAGACCTAACCCTGACCTACCCGGTGTTATCCTCTAAAATATAGATTGAATCCAGGTTTAACTCATGTGGCAGTGTGGTACCACATTACTACGTGATCCAAACCGGAAAACGCCCTGGGTCTGGCCAACAAGTATGCGAAAAATGCGAAAGTTTGAGCCGGATGATGGCAAATACCAGACCTAACCCAAACCTAACCGGTGTTACCCTCTAATATATAGATCGAATCCAGGATTACTTCACTGTTTCAGTGCGGTACCACACTACTACCTGATCCAACCCAGAAAACGCCCAGGATCTGGCCAACAAGTATTCGAAAAATGCGAAAGTATGAGCGGGATAATGGCAAATACCAGACCTAACCCTGACCTAACCTGTGTTATCCAATAAAATATAGATTGAATCCAGGTTTAACTCATGTGGCAGTGTGGTACCACATTACTACGTGATCCAAACCGGAAAACGCCCTGGGTCTGGCCAACAAGTATGCGAAAAATGCGAAAGTATGAGCCAGATGATGGCAAATACCATACCTAACCCAAACCTAACCGGTGTTACCCTCTAATATATAGATCGAATCCAGGGTTACTTCACTGTTTCAGTGCGGTACCACACTACTACCTGATCCAACCCAGAAAACGCCCAGGATCTGGCCAACAAGTATGCGAAAAATGCGAAAGTATGAGCCAGATGATGGCAAATACCAGACCTAACCCAAACCTAACCGGTGTTACCCTCTAATATATAGATCGAATCCAGGATTAACTCACTGTTTCGGTGAGGTACCACATTACCACGTGATCCAAACCAGAAAAAGCCAGCATTTGCCCAACAATTATGCGAAAAAGGTGAATGTATGAGCGAGATGATGGCGAATCCCAGACCTGACCCAGACCTAACCGGTGTTACCCTCTAATGTATAGATCGAATCCAGGATTACTTCACTGTTTTAGTGCGGTACCACACTACTACCTGATCCGACCCAGAAAACGCACAGGATCTGGCCAACAAGTATGCGAAAAATGCGAAAGTATGAGCCGGATGATGGCAAATACAAGACCTAACCCTGACCTAACCGGTGTTATCCTCTAGAATATAGATTGAATCCAGGTTTAACTCACGGTTGCAGTGTGGTGCCACATTACTAAGTGATCCAAACCAGAAAACGCCCAGGATCTGTCCAACACGTATGCGAAATATGCGAAAGTATGAGCCGGATGATGGCAAATACCAGAACTCACCCAGACCTAACCGGTGTTACCCTCTAATATATAGATCGAATCCAGGGTTAACTCACTGTTTCAGTGTGGCATCACACTACTACGTGATCCGAACCAGAAAACGCCCAGGATCCGGCCAAAAAGTATGAGAAAAATGCGAAAGTATGAGCCGGTTGATGGCAAATATCAGACCCAACCCAAACCTAACCGGTGTTACCCTCTAATATATAGATCGAATCCAGGATTACTTCACTGTTTCAGTGCGGTACCACGCTACTACCTGATCCAACCCAGAGAACGCACAGGATCTGGCCAACAAGTATGCGAAAAATGCGAAAGTTTGAGCCGGATGATGGCAAATACCAGACCTAACCCTGACCTAACCTGTGTTATCCAATAAAATATAGATTGAATCCAGGTTTAACTCATGCTGCAGTGTGGTACCACAATACTACGTGATCCAAACCAGAAAACGCCCAGGATCTGGGCAACAAGTATGCGAAATATGCGAAAGTATGAGCCGGATGATGGCAAATACCAGACATAACCCTGACCTAACCGGTGTTACCCGCTAATATATAGATCGAATCCAGGATTACTTCACTGTTTCAGTGCGGTACCACGCTACTACCTGATCCAACCCAGAGAACGCCCAGGATCTGGCAACAGGAATGCGAAATATGCGAAAGTATGAGCCGGATGATGGCAAATACCAGACCTAACCCTGACCTAACCGGTGTTATCCTGTAAAATATAGATTGAATCCTGGTTTAACCCACTGTTTCAGTGTGGTACCGCATTACTACGTGATCCAACCCAGAAAACGTCCAGGATCAGGCCAACAAGTTGGCGAAAAATGCGAAAGTATAAGCCGGATGATGGCAAATACCAGACCCAACCCTGACCTAACCGGTGTTATCCTCTAAAATATAGATCGAATCCAGGATTAACTCACTGTTTCGGTGAGGTACCACATTACTACGTGATCCAAACCAGAAAAAGCCAGCATTTGCCCAACAATTATGCGAAAAAGGTGAAAGTATGAGCGAGATGATGGCGAATCCCAGACCTGACCCAGACCTAACCGGTGTTACCCTCTAATGTATAGATCGAATCCAGGATTACTTCACTGTTTTAGTGCGGTACCACACTACTACCTGATCCGACCCAGAAAACGCACAGGATCTGGCCAACAAGTATGCGAAAAATGCGAAAGAATGAGCCGGATGATGGCAAATACCAGACCTCACCCAGACCTAACCGGTGTTACCCTCTAATATATAGATCGAATCCAGGATTAACTCACTGTTTCAGTGTGGCATCACACAACTACGTGATCCAACCCGGAAAACGCCCTGGGTCTGGCCAACAAGTATGCGAAAAATGCGAAAGTATGAGCCAGATGATGGCAAATACCATACCTAACCCAAACCTGACCGGTGTTACCCTCTAATATATAGATCGAATCCAGGATTACTTCACTGTTTCAGTGCGGTACCACACTACTACCTGATCCAACCCAGAAAACGCCCAGGATCTGGCCAACAAGTATGCGAAAAATGCGAATGTATGAGCCAGATGATGGCAAATACCAGACCTAACCCAAACCTAACCGGTGTTACCCTCTAATATATAGATCGAATCCAGGATTAACTCACTGTTTCGGTGAGGTACCACATTACTACGTGATCCAAACCAGAAAAAGCCAGCATTTGCCCAACAATTATGCGAAAAAGGTGAAAGTATGAGCGAGATGATGGCGAATCCCAGACCTGACCCAGACCTAACCGGTGTTACCCTCTAATGTATAGATCGAATCCAGGATTACTTCACTGTTTTAGTGCGGTACCACACTACTACCTGATCCGACCCAGAAAACGCACAGGATCTGGCCAACAAGTATGCGAAAAATGCGAAAGTATGAGCCGGATGATGGCAAATACCAGACCTAACCCTGACCTAACCGGTGTTATCCTCTAGAATATAGATTGAATCCAGGTTTAACTCACGGTTGCAGTGTGGTGCCACATTACTAAGTGATCCAAACCAGAAAACGCCCAGGATCTGGCCAACACGTATGCGAAATATGCGAAAGTATGAGCCGGATGATGGCAAATACCAGAACTCATCCAGACCTAACCGGTGTTACCCTCTAATATATAGATCGAATCCAGGGTTAACTCACTGTTTCAGTGTGGCATCACACTACTACGTGATCCGAACCAGAAAACGCCCAGGATCCGGCCAAAAAGTATGAGAAAAATGCGAAAGTATGAGCCGGTTGATGGCAAATATCAGACCTAACCCAAACCTAACCGGTGTTACCCTCTAATATATAGATCGAATCCAGGATTACTTCACTGTTTCAGTGCGGTACCACGCTACTACCTGATCCAACCCAGAGAACGCACAGGATCTGGCCAACAAGTATGCGAAAAATGCGAAAGTTTGAACCGGATGATGGCAAATACCAGACCTAACCCTGACCTAACCTGTGTTATCCAATAAAATATAGATTGAATCCAGGTTTAACTCATGTTGCAGTGTGGTACCACATTACTACGGGATCCAAACCAGAAAACGCCCAGGATCTGGGCAACAAGTATGCGAAATATGCGAAAGTATGAGCCGGATGATGGCAAATACCAGACCTAACCCTGACCTAACCGGTGTTACCCTCTAATATATAGATCGAATCCAGGATTACTTCACTGTTTCAGTGCGGTACCACGCTACTACCTGATCCAACCCAGAGAACGCCCAGGATCTGGCAACAGGAATGCGAAATATGCGAAAGTATGAGCCGGATGATGGCAAATACCAGACCTAACCCTGACCTAACCGGTGTTATCCCCTAAAATATAGATTGAATCCTGGTTTAACCCACTGTTTCAGTGTGGTACCGCATTACTACGTGACCCAAACCAGAAAACGCACAGGATCTGGCCAACACGTATGCGAAATATGCGAAAGTAGAGCCAGATGATGGCAAATACCAGACCTAACCCTGACCTAACCGGTGTTATCCTCTAAAATACAGATCGAATCCAGGATTAACTCACTGTTTCGGTGAGGTACCACATTACTACGTGATCCAAACCAGAAAAAGCCAGCATTTGCCCAACAATTATGCGAAAAAGGTGAAAGTATGAGCGAGATGATGGCGAATCCCAGACCTGACCCAGACCTAACCGGTGTTACCCTCTAATGTATAGATCGAATCCAGGATTACTTCACTGTATTAGTGCGGTACCACACTACTACCTGATCCGACCCAGAAAACGCACAGGATCTGGCCAACAAGTATGCGAAAAATGCGAAAGTATGAGCCGGATGATGGCAAATACCAGACCTCACCCAGACCTAACCGGTGTTACCCTCTAATATATAGATCGAATCCAGGATTAACTCACTGTTTCAGTGTGGCATCACACTACTACGTGATCCGGACCAGAGAACGCCCAGGATCCGGCCAAAAAGTATGAGAAAAATGCGAAAGTATGAGCCGGTTGATGGCAAATAGCAGACCTAACCCAAACCTAACCGGTGTTACCCTCTAATATATAGATCGAATCCAGGATTACTTCACTGTTTCAGTGCGGTACCACGCTACTACCTGATCCAACCCAGAGAACGCACAGGATCTGGCCAACAAGTATGCGAAAAATGCGAAAGTTTGAGCCGGATGAAGGCAAATACCAGACCTAACCCTGACCTAACCTGTGTTATCCAATAAAATATAGATTGAATCCAGGTTTAACACATGTTGCAGTGTGCAACCACATTACTACGTGATCCAAACCTGAAAACGCCCTGGGTCTGGCCAACAAGTATGCGAAAAATTCGAAAGTATGAGCCAGATGATGGCAAATACCAGACCTAATCCAAACCTAACCGGTGTTACCCTCTAATTTATAGATCGAATCCAGGATTACTTCACTGTATTAGTGCGGTACCACACTACTACCTGATCCGACCCAGAAAACGCACAGGATCTGGCCAACAAGTATGCGAAAAATGCGAAAGTATGAGCCGGATGATGGCAAATACCAGACCTCACCCAGACCTAACCGGTGTTACCCTCTAATATATAGATCGAATCCAGGATTAACTCACTGTTTCAGTGTGGCATCACACTACTACGTGATCCGGACCAGAGAACGCCCAGGATCCGGCCAAAAAGTATGAGAAAAATGCGAAAGTATGAGCCGGTTGATGGCAAATAGCAGACCTAACCCAAACCTAACCGGTGTTACCCTCTAATATATAGATCGAATCCAGGATTACTTCACTGTTTCAGTGCGGTACCACGCTACTACCTGATCCAACCCAGAGAACGCACAGGATCTGGCCAACAAGTATGCGAAAAATGCGAAAGTTTGAGCCGGATGAAGGCAAATACCAGACCTAACCCTGACCTAACCTGTGTTATCCAATAAAATATAGATTGAATCCAGGTTTAACTCATGTGGCAGGGTGGTACCACATTATTACGTGATCCAAACCGGAAAACGCCCTGGGACTGGCCAACAAGTATGCGAAATATGCGAAAGTATGAGCCGGATGATGGCAAATACCAGACCTAACCCAAACCTAACCGGTGTTACCCTCTAATATATAGATCGAATCCAGGATTACTTCACTGTTTCAGTGCGGTACCAGGCTACTACCTGATCCAACCCAGACAACGCCCAGGATCTGGCCAACAAGAATGCGAAATATGCGAAAGTATGAGCCAGATGATGGCAAATACCAGACCTAACCCTGACCTAACCGGTGTTATCCACTAAAATATAGATTGAATCCAGGTTTAACACATGTTGCAGTGTGGTACCACATTACTACGTGATCCAAACCAGAAAACGCCCAGGATCTGGGCAACAAGTATGCGAAATATGCGAAAGTATGAGCCGGATGATGGCAAATACCAGACCTAACCCTGACCTAACCAGTGTTACACTCTAATATATAGATCGAATCCAGGATTACTTCACTGTTTCAGTGCGGTACCACGCTACTACCTGATCCAACCCAGACAACGCCCAGGATCTGGCCAACAAGAATGCGAAATATGCGAAAGTATGAGCCAGATGATGGCAAATACCAGACCTAACCCTGACCTAACCGGTGTTATCCACTAAAATATAGATTGAATCCAGGTTTAACACATGTTGCAGTGTGGTACCACATTACTACGTGATCCAAACCAGAAAACGCCCAGGATCTGGGCAACAAGTATGCGAAATATGCGAAAGTATGAGCTGGATGATGGCAAATACCAGACCTACCCCTGACCTAACCGGTGTTATCCTCTAAAATATAGATTGAATCCTGGTTTAACCCACTGTTTCAGTGTGGTACCGCATTACTACGTGATCCAACCCAGAAAACGCCCAGGATCTGGCCAACAAGTATACGAAAAATGCGAAAGTATGAGCCAGATGATGGCAAATACCAGACCTAACCCTGACATAACCGGTGTTATCCACTAAAATATAGATTGAATCCAGGTTTAACTCACGGTTGCAGTGTGGTGCCACACTACTACGTGATCCAAACCAGAAAACGCCCGGGATCTGGCCAACAAGTATGCGAAATATGCGAAAGTATGAGCCAGATGATGGCAAATACCAGACCTAACCCTGACCTAACCGGTGTTACCCTCTAATATATAGATCGAATCCAGGATTAACTCACTGTTTCAGTGTGCTACTACATTACTACGTGATCCAAACCTGAAGACGCCCTGGATCTGGCCAACAAGTATGCGAAAAATGCGAAAGTATAAGCCGGATGATGGCAAATACCAGACCTAACCCTGACCTAACCGGTGTTATCCACTAAAATATAGATTGAATCCAGGTTCAACTCATGTGACTGTGTGGTACCACATCACTACGTGATCCAAACCAGACAACGCCCTGGATCTGGCCCACAAGTATGCGAAAAATGCGAAAGTATGAGCCACGGGATGGCAAATACCAGACCTAACCCAAACCTAACCGGTGTTATCCAATAAAATATAGATTGAATCCAGGTTTAACTCATGTGGCAGTGTGGTACCACATTACTACGTGATCCAAACCGGAAAACGCCCTGGGACTGGCCAACAAGTATGCGAAATATGCGAAAGTATGAGCCAGATGATGGCAAATACCAGGCCTAACCCTGACCTAACCGGTGTTACCCTCTAATATATAGATCGAATCCAGGATTAACTCACTGTTTCAGTGTGCTACCACATTGCTACGTGATCCAAACCTGAAAACGCCCTGGATCTGGCCAACAAGTATGCGAAAAATGCGAAAGTATAAGCCGGATGATGGCAAATACCAGACCTAACCCTGACCTAACCGGTGTTATCCACTAAAATATAGATTGAATCCAGGTTCAACTCATGTGACTGTGTGGTACCACATCACTACGTGATCCAAACCAGACAACGCCCTGGATCTGGCCCACAAGTATGCGAAAAATGCGAAAGTATGAGCCACGGGATGGCAAATACCAGACCTAACCCTGACATAACCGGTGTTATCCACTAAAATATAGATTGAATCCAGGTTTAACTCACGGTTGCAGTGTGGTGCCACACTACTACGTGATCCAAACCAGAAAACGCCCAGGATCTGGCCAACAAGTATGCGAAATATGCGAAAGTATGAGCCAGATGATGGCAAATACCAGGCCTAACCCTGACCTAACCGGTGTTACCCTCTAATATATAGATCGAATCCAGGATTAACTCACTGTTTCAGTGTGCTACCACATTGCTACGTGATCCAAACCTGAAAACGCCCTGGATCTGGCCAACAAGTATGCGAAAAATGCGAAAGTATAAGCCGGATGATGGCAAATACCAGACCTAATCCAAACCTAACCGGTGTTACCCTCTAATTTATGGATCGAATCCAGGATTACTTCACTGTTTCAGTGCGGTACCACACTACTACCTGATCCAACCCAGAAGACGCCCAGGATCTGGCCAACAAGTATGCGAAAAATGCGAAAGTATGAGCCGAATGATGGCAAATACCAGACCTAACCCAAACCTAAAGGGTGTTAGCCTCTAATATATAGATCGAATCCAGGATTATTTCACTGTTTCAGTGCGGTACCACGCTACAACCTGATCCAACCCAGAGAACGCACAGGATCTGGCCAACAAGTATGCGAAAAATGCGTAGGTTTGAGCCGGATGATGGCAAATACCAGACCTAACCCTGACATAACCTGTGTTATCCAATAAAATATAGATTGAATCCAGGTTTAACTCAAGTGGCAGTGTGGTACCACATTACTACGTGATCCAAAGCGGAAAACGCCCTGGGTCTGGCCAACAAGTATGCGAAAAATGCGAAAGTATGGGCCAGATGATGGCAAATATCATACCTAACCCAAACCTAACCGGTGTTACCCTCTAATATATAGATCGAATCCAGGATTACGTCACTGTTTCAGTGCGGTACCACACTACTACCTGATCCAACCCAGAAAACGCCCAGGATCTGGCCAACAAGTATGCGAAAAATGCGAAAGTATGAGCCAGATGATGGCAAATACCAGACCTAACCCAAACCTAACCGGTGTTACCCTCTAACATATAGATCGAATCCACGATTAACTCATTGTTTCGGTGAGGTACCACATTACTACGTGATTCAAACCAGAAAAAGCCAGCATTTGCCCAACAATTATGCGAAAAAGGTGAAAGTATGAGCGAGATGATGGCGAATCCCAGACCTGACCCAGACCTAACCGGTGTTATCCTCTATAGAATTGATCGGAGCCCGGTTTAACCCGCTGTTTCATCGTGGTACCACATTACTACGTGATCCATACCAGAAAAAGCTCAGGATCTGGCCAACATTTATATGAAATATGCGAAAGTATGGGCCAGGTAATATCAAATACCAGACCTAACACAAACCTAACCGGTGTTACCCTCTAATATATAGATCAAATACAGGATTAATTCTCTGCTTCAGTGTGGCATCACACTACTACGTGATCCAACCCGGAAAACGCCCAGGATCTGGCCCAAAAGTATGCGAAAAATGCAAAAGTATGTGCCAGATGATGGAAAATACCAGACCTAACACTGACCTGACCGGTGTTACCCTCTAATATATAGATCGAATCCAGGATTAACTCACTGTTTCAGTGTGCTACCACATTGCTACGTCATCCAACCCAGAAAACGCCCAGGATCTGGCCAACAAGTATGCGAAAAATGCGAAAGTATGAGCCGAATGATGGCAAATACCAGACCTAACCCAAACCTAAAGGGTGTTACCCTCTAATATATAGATCGAATCCAGGATTACTTCACTGTTTCAGTGCGGTACCACGCTACTACCTGATCCAACCCAGGGAACGCACAGGATCTGGCCAACAAGTATGCGAAAAATGCGAAAGTTTGAGCCGGATGATGGCAAATACCAGACCTAACCCTGACCTAACCTGTGTTATCCAATAAAATATAGATTGAATCCAGGTTTAACTCATGTGGCACTGTGGTACCACATTACTACGTGATCCAAACCGGAAAACGCCCTGGGTCTGGCCAACAAGGATGCGAAAAATGCGCAAGTATGAGCCAGATGATGGCAAATACCAGACCTAACCCAAACCTAACCGGTGTTACCCTCTAATATATAGATCGAATCCAGGATTACTTCACTGTTTCAGTGCGGTACCACGCTACTACCTGATCCAACCCAGAGAACGCACAGGATCTGGCCAACAAGTATACGAAAAATGCGAAAGTATGAGCCAGATGATGGCAAATACCAGACCTAACCCTGACCTAACCGGTGTTATCCTCTAAAATACAGATCGAATCCAGGATTAACTCACTGTTTCGGTGAGGTACCACATTACTACGTGATCCAAACCAGAAAAAGCCAGCATTTGCCCAACAATTATGCGAAAAAGGTGAAAGTATGAGCGAGATGATGGCGAATCCCAGACCTGACCCAGACCTAACCGGTGTGACCCTCTAATGTATAGATCGAATCCAGGATTACTTCACTGTATTAGTGCGGTACCACACTACTACCTGATCCGACCCAGAAAACGCACAGGATCTGGCCAACAAGTATGCGAAAAATGCGAAAGTATGAGCCGGATGATGGCAAATACCAGACCTCACCCAGACCTAACCGGTGTTACCCTCTAATATATAGATCGAATCCAGGATTAACTCACTGTTTCAGTGTGGCATCACACTACTACGTGATCCGGACCAGAGAACGCCCAGGATCCGGCCAAAAAGTATGAGAAAAATGCGAAAGTATGAGCCGGTTGATGGCAAATAGCAGACCTAACCCAAACCTAACCGGTGTTACCCTCTAATATATAGATCGAATCCAGGATTACTTCACTGTTTCAGTGCGGTACCACGCTACTACCTGATCCAACCCAGAGAACGCACAGGATCTGGCCAACAAGTATGCGAAAAATGCGAAAGTTTGAGCCGGATGAAGGCAAATACCAGACCTAACCCTGACCTAACCTGTGTTATCCAATAAAATATAGATTGAATCCAGGTTTAACTCATGTGGCAGGGTGGTACCACATTATTACGTGATCCAAACCGGAAAACGCCCTGGGACTGGCCAACAAGTATGCGAAATATGCGAAAGTATGAGCCGGATGATGGCAAATACCAGACCTAACCCAAACCTAACCGGTGTTACCCTCTAATATATAGATCGAATCCAGGATTACTTCACTGTTTCAGTGCGGTACCAGGCTACTACCTGATCCAACCCAGACAACGCCCAGGATCTGGCCAACAAGAATGCGAAATATGCGAAAGTATGAGCCAGATGATGGCAAATACCAGACCTAACCCTGACCTAACCGGTGTTATCCACTAAAATATAGATTGAATCCAGGTTTAACACATGTTGCAGTGTGGTACCACATTACTACGTGATCCAAACCAGAAAACGCCCAGGATCTGGGCAACAAGTATGCGAAATATGCGAAAGTATGAGCCGGATGATGGCAAATACCAGACCTAACCCTGACCTAACCAGTGTTACACTCTAATATATAGATCGAATCCAGGATTACTTCACTGTTTCAGTGCGGTACCACGCTACTACCTGATCCAACCCAGAGAACGCCCAGGATCTGGCAACAGGAATGCGAAATATGCGAAAGTATGAGCTGGATGATGGCAAATACCAGACCTACCCCTGACCTAACCGGTGTTATCCTCTAAAATATAGATTGCATCCTGGTTTAACCCACTGTTTCAGTGTGGTACCGCATTACTACGTGATCCAACCCAGAAAACGCCCAGGATCAGGCCAACAAGTTGGTGAAAAAGGCGAAAGTATGAGCCAGATGATGGCAAATACCAGACCTAACCCTGACCTAACCGGTGTTATCCTCTAAAATATAGATTGAATCTAGGTTTAACTCACAGTTGCAGTGTGGTACCACATTACTACGTGACCCAAACCAGAAAACGCCCAGGATCTGGCCAACAAGTATACGAAAAATGCGAAAGTATGAGCCAGATGATGGCAAATACCAGACCTAACCCTGACATAACCGGTGTTATCCACTAAAATATAGATTGAATCCAGGTTTAACTCACGGTTGCAGTGTGGTGCCACACTACTACGTGATCCAAACCAGAAAACGCCCGGGATCTGGCCAACAAGTATGCGAAATATGCGAAAGTATGAGCCAGATGATGGCAAATACCAGACCTAACCCTGACCTAACCGGTGTTACCCTCTAATATATAGATCGAATCCAGGATTAACTCACTGTTTCAGTGTGCTACCACATTACTACGTGATCCAAACCTGAAGACGCCCTGGATCTGGCCAACAAGTATGCGAAAAATGCGAAAGTATAAGCCGGATGATGGCAAATACCAGACCTAACCCTGACCTAACCGGTGTTATCCACTAAAATATAGATTGAATCCAGGTTCAACTCATGTGACTGTGTGGTACCACATCACTACGTGATCCAAACCAGACAACGCCCTGGATCTGGCCCACAAGTATGCGAAAAATGCGAAAGTATGAGCCACGGGATGGCAAATACCAGACCTAACCCAAACCTAACCGGTGTTATCCAATAAAATATAAATTGAATCCAGGTTTAACTCATGTGGCAGTGTGGTACCACATTACTACGTGATCCAAACCGGAAAACGCCCTGGGACTGGCCAACAAGTATGCGAAATATGCGAAAGTATGAGCCAGATGATGGCAAATACCAGACCTAACCCTGACCTAACCGGTGTTACCATCTAATATATAGATCGAATCCAGGATTAACTCACTGTTTCAGTGTGGTACCACATTACTACGTGACCCAAACCAGAAAACGCCCAGGATCTGGCCAACAAGTATACGAAAAATGCGAAAGTATGAGCCAGATGATGGCAAATACCAGACCTAACCCTGACATAACCGGTGTTATCCACTAAAATATAGATTGAATCCAGGTTTAACTCACGGTTGCAGTGTGGTGCCACACTACTACGTGATCCAAACCAGAAAACGCCCAGGATCTGGCCAACAAGTATGCGAAATATGCGCAAGTATGAGCCAGATGATGGCAAATACCAGGCCTAACCCTGACCTAACCGGTGTTACCCTCTAATATATAGATCGAATCCAGGATTAACTCACTGTTTCAGTGTGCTACCACATTGCTACGTGATCCAAACCTGAAAACGCCCTGGATCTGGCCAACAAGTATGCGAAAAATGCGAAAGTATAAGCCGGATGATGGCAAATACCAGACCTAACCCTGACCTAACCGGTGTTATCCACTAAAATATAGATTGAATCCAGGTTCAACTCATGTGACTGTGTGGTACCACATCACTACGTGATCCAAACCAGACAACGCCCTGGATCTGGCCCACAAGTATGCGAAAAATGCGAAAGTATGAGCCACGGGATGGCAAATACCAGACCTAACCCAAACCTAACCGGTGTTACCCTCTAATATATAGATCGAATCCGGGATTACATCACTGTTTCAGTGCGGTACCACACTACTACCTGATCCAACCCAGAAAACGCCCAGGATCTGGCCAACAAGTATGCGAAAAATGCGAAAGTATGAGCCGGGTGATGGCATATACCAAACCTAACCCTCACCTAACCGGTGTTATCCTCTAAAATATTGATTGAATCCAGGTTTAACTCACGGTTGCAGTGTGGTGCCACATTACTACGTGATCCAAACCAGAAAACGCCCAGGATCTGGCCAACAAGTATGCGAAATATGCGAAAGTATGTGCTGGATGATGGCAAATACCAGACCTAACCCTGACCTAACCGGTGTTACCCCCTAATATATAGATCGAATCCAGGATTAACTCACTGTTTCAGTGTGCAACCACATTACTACGTGATCCAAACCTGAAAACGCCCTGGGTCTGGCCAACAAGTATGCGAAAAATTCGAAAGTATGAGCCAGATGATGGCAAATACCAGACCTAATCCAAACCTAACCGGTGTTACCCTCTAATTTATAGATCGAATCCAGGATTACTTCACTGTTTCAGTGCGGTACCACACTACTACCTGATCCAACCCAGAAGACGCCCAGGATCTGGCCAACAAGTATGCGAAAAATGCGAAAGTATGAGCCGAATGATGGCAAATACCAGACCTAACCCAAACCTAAAGGGTGTTAGCCTCTAATATATAGATCGAATCCAGGATTATTTCACTGTTTCAGTGCGGTACCACGCTACAACCTGATCCAACCCAGAGAACGCACAGGATCTGGCCAACAAGTATGCGAAAAATGCGTAGGTTTGAGCCGGATGATGGCAAATACCAGACCTAACCCTGACATAACCTGTGTTATCCAATAAAATATAGATTGAATCCAGGTTTAACTCAAGTGGCAGTGTGGTACCACATTACTACGTGATCCAAAGCGGAAAACGCCCTGGGTCTGGCCAACAAGTATGCGAAAAATGCGAAAGTATGGGCCAGATGATGGCAAATATCATACCTAACCCAAACCTAACCGGTGTTACCCTCTAATATATAGATCGAATCCAGGATTACGTCACTGTTTCAGTGCGGTACCACACTACTACCTGATCCAACCCAGAAAACGCCCAGGATCTGGCCAACAAGTATGCGAAAAATGCGAAAGTATGAGCCAGATGATGGCAAATACCAGACCTAACCCAAACCTAACCGGTGTTACCCTCTAATATATAGATCGAATCCAGGATTACTTCACTGTTTCAGTGCGGTACCACGCTACTACCTGATCCAACCCAGAGAACGCACAGGATCTGGCCAACAAGTATACGAAAAATGCGAAAGTATGAGCCAGATGATGGCAAATACCAGACCTAACCGTGACATAACCGGTGTTATCCACTAAAATATAGATCGAATCCAGGTTTAACTCACGGTTGCTGTGTGGTGCCACATTACTACGTGATCCAAACCAGAAAACGCCCAGGATCTGGCCAACAAGTATGCGAAATATGCGAAAGTATGTGCTGGATGATGGCAAATACCAGACCTAACCCTGACCTAACCGGTGTTACCCTCTAATATATATATCGAATCCAGGATTAACTCACTGTTTCAGTGTGCTACCACATTACTACGTGATCCAAACCTGAAAACGCCTGGGTCTGGCCAACAAGTATGCGAAAAATGCGAAAGTATGAGCCAGATGATGGCAAATACCAGAACTAACCCTGACCTAAACGGTGTTACCCTCTAATATATAGATCGAATCCAGGATTAACTCACTGTTTCAGTGTGCTACCACATTACTACGTGATCCAAACCTGAAAACACCCTGGATCTGGCCAACAAGTATGCGAAAAATGCGAAAGTATGAGCCGGATGATGGCAAATACCAGACCTAACCCAAACCTAACCGGTGTTACCCTCTAATATATAGATCGAATCCAGGATTACTTCACTGTTTCAGTGCGGTACCACACTACTACCTGATCCAACCCAGAAAACGCCCAGGATCTGGCCAACAAGTATGCGAAAAATGCGAAAGTATGAGCCGGATGATGGCAAATACCAGACCTAACCCTGACCTAACCGGTTTTATCCACTAAAATATAGATTGAATCCAGGTTTAACTCACGGTTGCAGTGTGGTGCCACATTACTACGTGATCCAAACCAGAAAACGCCCAGGATATGGCCAACAAGTATGCGAAATATGCGAAAGTATGAGCCGGGTGATGGCAAATACCAGACCTAACCCTGACCTAACCGGTGTTACCCTCTAGTATATGTATCGAATCCAGGATTACTTCACTGTTTCAGTGCGGTACCACGCTACTACCTGTTCCAACCCAGAGAACGCACAGGATCTGGCTAACAAGTATGCGAAAAATGCGAAAGTATGAGCCGGATGATGGCAAATGCCAGACCTAACCCTGACCTAACCTGTGTTATCCACTAAAATATAGATTGAATCCAGGTTTAACTCATGTGGCAGTGTGGGACCACATTACTACGTGATCCAAACCGGAAAACGCCCTGGGTCTGGCCAACAAGTATGCGAAAAATGCGAAAGTATGAGCCAGATGATGGCAAATACCAGACCTAACCCAAACCTAACCGGTGTTACCCTCTAATATATAGATCGAATCCAGGATTAGCTCACTGTTTCGGTGAGGTACCACATTACTACGTGATCCAAACCAGAAAAAGCCAGCATTTGCCCAACAATTATGCGAAAAAGGTGAAAGTATGAGCGAGATGATGGCGAATCCCAGACCTGACCCAGACCTAACCGGTGTTATCCTCTATAGAATTGATCGGACCCCGGTTTAACCCGCTGTTTCATTGTGGTACCACATTACTACGTGATCCAAACCAGAAAACGCCCAGGATCTGGCCCAACAAGTATGCGAAAAATGCGAAAGTATGAGCCAGATGATGGCAAATACCAGACCTAACCCAAACCTAACCGGTGTTACCCTCTAATATATAGATCGAATCCAGGATTAATTCACTGTTTCAGTGTGGCATCACACTACTACGTGATCCGAACCAGAAAACGCCCAGGATCTGGCCAAAAAGTATGCGAAAAGTGCGAAAGTATGAACCGTTTGATTGCAAATACCAGACCTAACCCTGACCTAACCGGTGTTATCCTCTAAAATATATATTGAATCCAGGTTTAACTCACGTGGCAGTGTGGTACCACATTACTACGTGATCCAAACCGGAAAACGCCCTGGGTCTGGCCAACCAGTATGCGAAAAATGCGAAAGTATGAGCCAGATGATGGCAAATACCAGACCTAACCCAAACTTAACCGGTGTTACCCTCTAATATATAGATCGAATCCAGGATTACTTCACTGTTTCAGTGCGGTACCACACTACTACCTGTTCCAACCCAGAGAACGCACAGGATCTGGCTAACAAGTATGCGAAAAATGCGAAAGTATGAGCCGGATAATGGCAAATACCAGACCTAACCCTGACCTACCCGGTGTTATCCACTAAAATATAGATTGAATCCAGGTTTAACTCATGTGGCAGTGTGGTACCACATTACTACGTGATCCAAACCGGAAAACGCCCTGGGTCTGGCCAATAAGTAAGCGAAAAATGCGAAAGTATGAGCCAGATGATGGCAAATACCAGACCTAACCCAAACTTAACCGGTGTTACCCTCTAATATATAGATCGAATCCAGGATTAACTCACTGTTTCAGTGTGGTACCACATTAGTACGTAATCCAAACCAGAAAAAGCCAGCATTTGGACAACAATTATGCGAAAAAGGTGAAAGTATGAGCGAGATGATCGCGAATCCCAGACATGACCCAGACCTAACCGGTGTCATCCTCTAAAGAATTGATCCGACCCCGGTTTAACCCGCTGTTTCAGTGTGGCATCACGCTACTACGTGACCCGACCCAGAAAACGCCCAGGATCTGGCCTAAAAGTATGCGAAAAATGCGAAAGTATGAGCCAGATGATGGAAAATACCAGACCTAACCCTGACCAAACCGGTGTTATCCTCTAAAATATAGATTGAATCCTGGTTTAACCTACTGTTTCAGTGAGGTACCGCATTACTACGTGATCCAACCCAGAAAACGCCCAGGATCAGGCCAACAAGTTGGTGAAAAAGGCGAAAGTATGAGCCAGATGATGGCAAATACCAGACCTAACCCTGACCTAACCGGTGTTACCCTCTAATATATAGATCGAATCCAGGATTAACTCACTGTTTCAGTGTGCTACCACATTACTACGTGATCCAAACCTGAAAACGCTCTGGGTCTGGCCAACAAGTATGCGAAATATGCGAAAGTATGAGCCGGATGATGGCAAATACCAGACCAAACCCAATCCTAACCGGTGTTACCCTCTAATATATAGATCGAATCCAGGATTACTTCACTGTTTCAGTGCGGTACCACGCTACTACCTGATCCAACCCAGAGAACGCACAGGATCTGGCCAACAAGTATGCGAAAAATGCGAAAGTTTGAGCCGGATGATGGCAAATACCAGACCTAACCCTGACCTAACCTGTGTTATCCAATAAAATATAGATTGAATCCAGGTTTAACTCATGTGGCAGTGTGGTATCACATTACTACGTGATCCAAACCGGAAAACGCCCTGGGTCTGGCCAACAAGTATGCGAAAAATGCGAAAGTATGAGCCAGATGATGGCAAATACCAGACCTAACCCAAACCTAACCGGTGTTACCCTCTAATATATAGATCGAATCCAGGATTACTTCACTGTTTCAGTGCGGTACCACACTACTACCTGATCCAACCCAGAGAACGCCCAGGATCTGGCCAACAAGTATGCGAAAAATGCCAAAGTATGAGCCAGATGATGGCAAATACCAGACCTAACCCAAACCTAACCGGTGTTACCCTCAAATATATAGATGCAATCCAGGATTACTTCACTGTTTCAGTGTGCTACCACATTACTACGTGATCCAAACCTGAAAACGCTCTGGGTCTGGCCAACAAGTATGCGAAATATGCGAAAGTATGAGCCGGATGATGGCAAATACCAGACCTAACCCAATCCTAACCGGTGTTACCCTCTAATATATAGATCGAATCCAGGATTACTTCACTGTTTCAGTGCGGTACCACGCTACTACCTGATCCAACCCAGAGAACGCACAGGATCTGGCCAACAAGTATGCGAAAAATGCGAAAGTTTGAGCCGGATGATGGCAAATACCAGACCTAACCCTGACCTAACCTGTGTTATCCAATAAAATATAGATCGAATCTAGGTTTAACTCATGTTGCAGTGTGGTACCACATTACTACGTGATCCAAACCAGAAAACGCCCAGGATCTGGGCAACAAGTACACGAAATATGCGAAAGTATGAGCCGGATGATGGCAAATACCAGACCTAACCCTGACCTAACCGGTGTTACCCTCTAATATATAGATGCAATCCAGGATTACTTCACTGTTTCAGTGCGGTACCGCATTACTACGTGATCTATCCCAGAAAACGCCCAGGATCAGGCCAACAAGTTGGTGAAAAAGGCGAAAGTATGAGCCAGATGATGGCAAATACCAGACCCAACCCTGACCTAACCGGTGTTATCCTCTAAAATATAGATTGAATCTAGGTTTAACTCATGTTGCAGTGTGGTACCACATTACTACGTGATCCAAACCAGAAAACGCCCAGGATCTGGGCAACAAGTATACGAAATATGCGAAAGTATGAGCCGGATGATGGCAAATACCAGACCTAACCCTGACCTAACCGGTGTTATCCTCTAAAATATAGATTGAATCCTGGTTTAACCCACTGTTTCTGTGTGGTACCGCATTACTACGTGATCTATCCCAGAAAACGCCCAGGATCAGGCCAACAAGTTGGTGAAAAAGGCGAAAGTATGAGCCAGATGATGGCAAATACCAGACCCAACCCTGACCTATCCGGTGTTATCCTCTAAAATATAGATTGAATCTAGGTTTAACTCACAGTTGCAGTGTGGTACCACATTACTACGTGGCCCAAACCAGAAAACGCCCAGGATCTGGCCAACAAGTATACGAAAAATGCGAAAGTATGAGCCAGATGATGGCAAATACCAGACCTAACCGTGACATACCCGGTGTTATCCACTAAAATATAGATTGAATTCAGGTTTAACTCACGGTTGCAGTGTGGTGCCACACTACTACGTGATCCAAACCAGAAAACGCCCAGGATCTGGCCAACAAGTATGCGAAATATGCGAAAGTATGAGCCAGATGATGGCAAATACCAGACCTAACCCTGACCTAACCGGTGTTACCCTCTAATATATAGATCGAATCCAGGATTAACTCACTGTTTCAGTGTGCTACCACATTACTACGTGATCCAAACCTGAAAACGCCCTGGATCTGGCCAACAAGTATGTGAAAAATGCGAAAGTATAAGCCGGATGATGGCAAATACCAGACCTAACCCTGACCTAACCTGTGTTATCCAATAAAATATAGATTGAATCCAGGTTTAACTCATGCTGCAGTGTGGTACCACATTACTACGTGATCCAAACAAGAAAACGCCCAGGATCTGGGCAACAAGTATGCGAAATATGCGAAAGTATGAGCCGGATGATGGCAAATACCAGACCTAACCCTGACCTAACCGGTGTTACCCTCTAATATATAGATCGAATCCAGGATTAACTCACTGTTTCGGTGAGGTACCACATTACTACGTGATCCAAACCTGAAAACGCCCTGGATCTGGCCAACAAGTATGTGAAAAATGCGAAAGTATAAGCCGGATGATGGCAAATACCAGACCTAACCCTGACCTAACCTGTGTTATCCAATAAAATATAGATTGAATCCAGGTTTAACTCATGCTGCAGTGTGGTACCACATTACTACGTGATCCAAACCAGAAAACGCCCAGGATCTGGGCAACAAGTATGCGAAATATGCGAAAGTATGAGCCAGATGATGGCAAATACCAGACCTAACCCTGACCTAACCGGTGTTACCCTCTAATATATAGATCGAATCCAGGATTAACTCACTGTTTCAGTGTGCTACCACATTACTACGTGATCCAAACCTGAAAACGCCCTGGATCTGGCCAACAAGTATGTGAAAAATGCGAAAGTATAAGCCGGATGATGGCAAATACCAGACCTAACCCTGACCTAACCTGTGTTATCCAATAAAATATAGATTGAATCCAGGTTTAACTCATGCTGCAGTGTGGTACCACATTACTACGTGATCCAAACCAGAAAACGCCCAGGATCTGGGCAACAAGTATGCGAAATATGCGAAAGTATGAGCCGGATGATGGCAAATACCAGACCTAACCCTGACCTAACCGGTGTTACCCTCTAATATATAGATCGAATCCAGGATTAACTCACTGTTTCGGTGAGGTACCACATTACTACGTGATCCAAACCAGAAAAAGCCAGCATTTGCCCAACAATTATGCGAAAAAGGTGAAAGTATGAGCGAGATGATGGCGAATCCCAGACCTGACCCAGACCTAACCGGTGTTACCCTCTAATATATAGATCGAATCCAGGATTACTTCACTGTTTCAGTGCGGTACCACGCTACTACCTGATCCAACCCAGAGAACGCCCAGGATCTGGCAACAGGAATGCGAAATATGCGAAAGTATGAGCCGGATGATGGCAAATACCAGACATAACCCTGACCTAACCGGTGTTATCCTCTAAAATATAGATTGAATCCTGGTTTAACCCACTGTTTCAGTGTGGTACCGCATTACTACGTGATCCATCCCAGAAAACGCCCAGGATCAGGCCAACAAGTTGGTGAAAAAGGCAAAAGTATGAGCCAGATGATGGCAAATACCAGACCCAACCCTGACCTAACCGGTGTTATCCTCTAAAATATAGATTGAATCTAGGTTTAACTCACAGTTGCAGTGTGGTACCACATCACTACGTGACTCAAACCAGAAAACGCCCAGGATCTGGCCAACAAGTATACGAAAAATGCGAAAGTATGAGCCAGATGATGGCAAATACCAGACCTAACCGTGACATAACCGGTGTTACCCTCTAATATATAGATCGAATCCAGGATTAACTCACAGTTTCGGTGAGGTACCACATTACTACGTGATCCAAACCAGAAAAAGCCAGCATTTGCCCAACAATTATGCGAAAAAGGTGAAAGTATGAGCGAGATGATGGCGAATCCCAGACCTGACCCAGACCTAACCGGTGTTACCCTCTAATGTATAGATCGAATCCAGGATTACTTCACTGTTTTACTGCGGTACCACACTACTACCTGATCCGACCCAGAAAACGCACAGGATCTGGCCAACAAGTATGCGAAAAATGCGAAAGTATGAGCCGGATGATGGCAAATACCAGACCTCAACCAGACCTAACCGGTGTTACCCTCTAATATATAGATCAAATCCAGGATTAACTCACTGTTTCAGTGTGGCATCACACTACTACGTGATCCGAACCAGAGAACACCCAGGATCCGGCCAAAAAGTATGAGAAAAGTGCGAAAGTATGAGCCGGTTGATTGCAAATATCAGACCTAACCCAAACCTAACCGGTGTTACCCTCTAATATATAGATCGAATCCAGGATTACTTCACTGTTTCAGTGCGGTACCTCGCTACTACCTGATCCAACCCAGAGAACGCACAGGATCTGGCCAACAAGTATGCGAAAAATGCGAAAGTTTGAGCCGGATGATGGCAAATACCAGACCTAACCCTGACCTAACCTGTGTTATCCAATAAAATATAGATTGAATCCAGGTTTAACTCATGTGGCAGTGTGGTATCACATTACTACGTGATCCAAACCGGAAAACGCCCTGGGACGGGCCAACAAGTATGCGAAATATGCGAAAGTATGAGCCGGATGATGGCAAATACCAGACCTAACCCAAACCTAACCGGTGTTACCCTCTAATATATAGATCGAATCCAGGATTACTTCACTGTTTCAGTGCGGTACCACGCTACTACCTGATCCAACCCAGAGAACGCCCAGGATCTGGCCAACAAGAATGCGAAATATGCGAAAGTATGAGCCAGATGACGGCAAATACCAGACCTAACCCTGACCTAACCGGTGTTATCCACTAAAATATAGATTGAATCCAGGTTTAACTCATGTTGCAGTGTGGTACCACATTACTACGTGATCCAAACCAGAAAACGCCCAGGATCTGGGCAACAAGTATGCGAAATATGCGAAAGTATGAGCCGGATGATGGCAAATACCGGACCTAACCCTGACCTAACCGGTGTTACCCGCTAATATATAGATCGAATCCAGGATTACTTCACTGTTTCAGTGCGGTACCACGCTACTACCTGATCCAACCCAGAGAACGCCCAGGATCTGGCAACAGGAATGCGAAATATGCGAAAGTATGAGCCGGATGATGGCAAATACCAGACCTACCCCTGACCTAACCGGTGTTATCCTCTAAAATATAGATTGAATCCTGGTTTAACCCACTGCTTCAGTGTGGTACCGCATTACTACGTGACCCAAACCAGAAAACGCCCAGGATCTGGCCAACAAGTATACGAAAAATGCGAAAGTGTGAGCCAGATGATGGCAAATACCAGACCTAACCCTGACATAACCGGTGTTATCCACTAAAATATAGATTGAATCCAGGTTTAACTCACGGTTGCAGTGTGTTGCCACACTACTACGTGATCCAAACCAGAAAACGCCCAGGATCTGGCCAACAAGTATGCGAAATATGCGAAAGTATGAGCCAGATGATGGCAAATACCAGACCTAACCCTGACCTAACCGGTGTTACCCTCTAATATATAGATCGAATCCAGGATTAACTCACTGTTTCAGTGTGCTACCACATTACTACGTGATCCAAACCTGAAAACGCCGTGGATCTGGCCAACAAGTATGCGAAAAATGCGAAAGTATAAGCCGGATGATGGCAAATACCAGACCTAACCCTGACCTAACCGGTGTTATCCACTAAAATATAGATTGAATCCAGGTTCAACTCATGTGGCAGTGTGGTACCACATCACTTGTGATCCAAACCAGACAACGCCCTGGATCTGGCCCACAAGTATGCGAAAAATGCGAAAGTATGAGCCACGGGATGGCAAATACCAGACCTAACCCAAACCTAACCGGTGTTACCCTCTAATATATAGATCGAATCCGGGATTACATCACTGTTTCAGTGCGGTACCACACTACTACCTGATCCATCCCAGAAAACGCCCAGGATCTGGCCAACAAGTATGCGAAAAATGCGAAAGTATGAGCCGGATGATGGCATATACCAAACTTAACCCTCACCTAACAGGTGTTATCCTCTAAAATATTGATTGAATCCAGGTTTAACTCACGGTTGCAGTGTGGTGCCACATTACTACGTGATCTATCCCAGAAAACGCCCAGGATCTGGCCAACAAGTATGCGAAATATGCGAAAGTATGTGCTGGATGATGGCATATACCAGACCTAACCCTGACCTAACCGGTGTTACCCTCTAATATATAGATCGAATCCAGGATTATCTCACTGTTTCAGTGTGCCACCACATTACTACGTGATCCAAACCTGAAAACGCCCTGGGTCTGGCCAACAAGTATGCGAAAAATGCGAAAGTATGAGCCGGATAATGGCAAATACCAGACCTAACCCTGACCTACCCGGTGTTATCCACTAAAATATAGATTGAATCCAGGTTTAACTCATGTGGCAGTGTGGTACCACATTACTACGTGATCCAAACCGGAAAACGCCCTGGGTCTGGCCAATAAGTAAGCGAAAAATGCGAAAGTATGAGCGAGATGATGGCGAATCCCAGACCTGACCCAGACCTAACCGGTGTTATCCTCTATAGAATTGATCGGACCCCGGTTTAACCCGCTGTTTCATCGTGGTACCACATTACTACGTGATCCATACCAGAAAAAGCTCAGGATCTGGCCAACATTTATACGAAATATGCGAAAGTATGGGCCAGGTAATATCAAATACCAGACCTAACCCAAACCTAACCGGTGTTACCCTCTAATATATAGATCAAATACAGGATTAATTCTCTGCTTCAGTGTGGCATCACACTACTACGTGATCCAACCCGGAAAACGCCCAGGATCTGACCCAAAAGTATGCGAAAAATGCGAAAGTATGTGCCAGATGATGGAAAATACCAGACCTAACACTGACCTAACCGGTGTTATCCTCTAAAATATAGATTTAATCCTGGTTTAACCCACTGTTTCAGTGTGGTACCACATTACTACGTGATCCAAACCTGAAAACGCCCTGGGTCTGGCCTACAAGTATGCGAAAAAGGCGAAAGTATGAGCCAGATGATGGCAAATACCAGACCTAACCCAAACCTAACCGGTGTTACCCTCTAATATATAGATCGAATCCAGGATTACTTCACTGTTTCAGTGCGGTACCACACTACTACCTGATCCAACCCAGAAAACGCCCAGGATCTGGCCAACAAGTATGCGAAAAATGCGAAAGTATGAGCCAGATGATGGTAAATACCAGACCTAACCCAAACCTAACCGGTGTTACCCTCTAATATATAGATCGAATCCAGGATTAACTCACTGTTTCGGTGAGGTACCACATTACTACGTGATCTAAACTAGAAAAAGCCAGCATTTGCCCAACAATTATGCGAAAAAGGTGAAAGTATGAGCGAGATGATGGCGAATCCCAGACCTGACCCAGACCTAACCGGTGTTACCCTCTAATGTATAGATCGAATCCAGGATTACTTCACTGTTATAGTGCGGTACCACACTACTACCTGATCCGACCCAGAAAACGCACAGGATCTGGCCAACAAGTATGCGAAAAATGCGAAAGTATGAGCCGGATGATGGCAAATACCAGACCTAACACTGACCTAACCGGTGTTATCCTCTAGAATATAGATTGAATCCAGGTTTAACTCACGGTTGCAGTGTGGTGCCACATTACTAAGTGATCCAAACCAGAAAACGCCCAGGATCTGGCCAACACGTATGCGAAATATGCGAAAGTATGAGCCGGATGATGGCAAATACCAGACCTCACCCAGACCTAACCGGTGTTACCCTCTAATATATAGATCGAATCCAGGATTAACTCACTGTTTCAGTGTGGCATCACACTACTACGTGATCCGAACCAGAAAACGCCCAGGATCCGGCCAAAAAGTATGAGAAAAATGCGAAAGTATGAGCCGGTTGATGGCAAATATCAGACCTAACCCAAACCTAACCGGCGTTACCCTCTAATATATAGATCGAATCCAGGATTACTTCACTGTTTCAGTGCGGTACGACGCTACTACCTGATCCAACCCAGAGAACGCACAGGATCTGGCCAACAAGTATGCGAAAAATGCGAAAGTTTGAGCCGGATGATGGCAAATACCAGACCTAACCCTGACCTAACCTGTGTTATCCAATAAAATATAGTTTGAATCCAGGTTTAACTCATGTGGCAGTGTGGTACCACATTACTACGTGATCCAAACCGGAAAACTCCCTGGGTCTGGCCAACAAGTATGCGAAATATGCGAAAGTATGAGCCGGATGATGGCAAATACCAGACCTAACCCAAACCTAACCGGTGTTACCCTCTAATATATAGATCGAATCCAGGATTACTTCACTGTTTCAGTGCGGTACCACGCTACTACCTGATCCAACCCAGAGAACGCCCAGGATCTGGCAACAGGAATGCGAAATATGCGAAAGTATGAGCCGGATGATGGCAAATACCAGACCTAACCCTGACCTAACCTGTGTTATCCTCTAAAATATAGATTGAATCCTGGTTTAACCCACTGTTTCAGTGTGGTTCCGCATTACTACGTGATCCAACCCAGGAAACGCCCAGGATCAGGCCAACAAGTTGGTGAAAAAGGCGAAAGTATGATCCAGATGATGGCAAATACCGGACCCAACCCTGACCTAACCGGTGTTATCCTCTAATATATAGATCGAATCTAGGTTTAACTCACTGTTTCAGTGTGCTACCACATTCCTACGTGATCCAAACCTGAAAACGCCCTGGATCTGGCCAACAAGTATGCGAAAAATACGAAAGTATAAGCCGGATGATGGCAAATACCAGACCTAACCCTGATCTAACCGGTGTTATCCACTAAAATATAGATTGAATCCAGGTTCAACTCATGTGGCAGTGTGGTACCACATCACTACGTGATCCAAACCAGACAACGCCCTGGATCTGGCCAACAAGTATGCGAAAAATGCGAAAGTATGAGCCACGGGATGGCAAATACCAGACCTAACCCAAACCTAACCGGTGTTACCCTCTAATATATAGATCCAATCCGGGATTACATCACTGTTTCAGTGCGGTACCACACTACTACCTGATCCACCCCAGAAAACGCCCAGGATCTGGCCAACAAGTATGCGAAAAATGCGAAAGTATGAGCCGGATGATGCCATATACCAAACCTAACCCTCACCTAACCGGTGTTATCCTCTAAAATATTGATTGAATCCAGGTTTAACTCACGGTTGCAGTGTGGTGCCACATTACTACGTGATGCAAACCAGAAAACGCCCAGGATCTGGCCAACAAGTATGCGAAATATGCGAAAGTATGTGCTGGATGATTGCAAATACCAGACGTAACCCTGACCTAACCGGTGTTACCCTCTAATATATAGATCGAATCCAGGATTACTTCACTGTTTCAGTGCGGTACCACACTACTACCTGATCCAACCCAGGAGACACCCAGGATCTGGCCAACAAGTATGCGAAAAATGCGAAAGTATGAGCCGAATGATGGCAAATACCAGACCTAACCCAAACCTAAAGGGTGTTAGCCTCTAATATATAGATCGAATCCAGGATTACTTCACTGTTTCAGTGCGGTACCACGCTACTACCTGATCCAACCCAGAGAACGCACAGGATCTGGCCAACAAGTATGCGAAAAATGCGTAAGTTTGAGCCGGATGATGGCAAATACCAGACCTAACCCTGACATAACCTGTGTTATCCAATAAAATATAGATTGAATCCAGGTTTAACTCATTTGGCAGTGTGGTACCACATTACTACGTGATCCAAACCGGAAAACGCCCTGGGTCTGGCCAACAAGTATGCGAAAAATGCGAAAGTATGGGCCAGATGATGGCAAATATCATACCTAACCCAAACCTAACCGGTGTTACCCTCTAATATATAGATCGAATCCAGGATTACTTCACTGTTTCAGTGTGGTACCACACTACTACCTGATCCAACCCAGAAAACGCCCAGGATCTGGCCAACAAGTATGCGAAAAATGCGAAAGTATGAGCCAGATGATGGCAAATACCAGACCTAACCCAAACCTAACCGGTGTTACCCTCTAATATATAGATCGAATCCAGGATTAACTCATTGTTTCGGTGAGGTACCACATTACTACGTGATCCAAACCAGAAAAAGCCAGCATTTGCCCAACAATTATGCGAAAAAGGTGAAAGTATGAGCGAGATGATGGCGAATCCCAGACCTGACCCAGACCTAACCGGTGTTATCCTCTATAGAATTGATCGGACCCCGGTTTAACCCGCTGTTTCATTGTGGTACCACTTTACTACGTGATCCATACCAGAAAAAGCTCAGGATCTGGCCAACATTTATACGAAATATGCGAAAGTATGGGCCAGGTAATATCAAATACCAGACCTATCCCAAACCTAACCGGTGTTACCCTCTAATATATAGATCAAATACAGGATTAATTCTCTGCTTCAGTGTGGCATCACACTACTACGTGATCCAACCCGGAAAACGCCCAGGATCTGGCCCAAAAGTATGCGAAAAATGCAAAAGTATGTGCCAGATGATGGAAAATACCAGACCTAACCCAAACCTAACCGGTGTTACCCTTCTAATATATAGATCGAATCCAGGATTACTTCACTGTTTCAGTGCGGTACCACACGACTACGTGATCCAAACCAGAAAACGCCCTGGATCTGCCCAACAAGTATGCCAAGAATGCGAAAGTATGAGCCAGATGATGGCAAATACCAGACCTAACCCTGACCTAACCGGTGTTATCCTCTAAAATATAGATCGAATCCAGGATTAACTCACTGTTTCAGTGTGGTATCACATTACTACGTGTTCCAAACCAGAAAACGCCCAGGATCTGGCCAACAAGTATGCGAAAAATGCCAAAGCATGATCCAGATGATGGCAAATCCCAGACCTCACCCCGACCTAACCGTTGTTATCCTTTAAAATATAGATCGGACCCAGGATTAATTCACTGTTCAAGTGTGGTATCACATTACTACGTGATCCAACCAAGAAAAAGCCAGCGTTTAGCCAACAATTATGCGAAAAAGGTGAAAGTATGAGCCAGATGATGGCAAATACAAGACCTATCCCAAACCTAACCGGTGCTACCCTCTAATATATAGATCGAATCCAGGATTATTTCACTGTTTCAGTGCGGTACCACACTACTACCTGTTCCAACCCAGAAAACGCCCTGGATCTGCCCAACAAGTATGCGAAGAATGCGAAAGTATGAGCCAGATGATGGCAAATACCAGACCTAACCCTGACCTAACCGGTGTTATCCTCTAAAATATAGATCGAATCCAGGATTAACTCACTGTTTCTGTGTGGTATCACATTACTACGTGTTCCAAACCAGAAAACGCCCAGGATCTGGCCAACAAGTATGCGAAAAATGCCAAAGCATGTGCCAGATGATGGCAAATACCAGACCTAACCCAAACCTAACCGGTGTTACCCTCTAATATATAGATCGAATCCAGGATTACTTCACTGTTTCAGTGCGGTACCACACTACTAGGTTTTCCAAACCAGATAAAGCCCAGGTTCTGGCCAACAAGTATGCGAAAAATGAGAAAGTATGAGCCAGATAATATCAAATACCTGACCTAACCCAAACCAAACCGGTGTTACCCTCTAATATATAGATTGAATCCAGGTTCAACTCATGTGGCAGTGTGGTACCACATCACTACGTGATCCAAACCAGACAACGCCCTGGATCTGGCCCACAAGTATGCGAAAAATGCCAAAGCATGAGCCAGATGATGGCAAATACCAGACCCAACCCTGACCTAACCGGTGTTATCCTCTAAAATATAGACTGAATCCATGTCCAACTCACTGTTGCAGTGCGGTACCACACTACTATCTGATCCAACCCAGAAAACGCCCTGGATCTGCCCAACAAGTATGCGAAAAATGCGAAAGTATGAGCCAGATGATGGCAAATACCAGACCTAACCCAAACCCAACCGGTGTTACCCTCTAATATATAGATCGAATCCAGGATTACTTCACTGTGTCAGTGCGGTACCACACTACTACCTGATCCAACCCAGAAAACGCCCTGGATCTTGCCAACAAGTATGCGAAAAATTCGAAAGTATGAGCCAGATGATGGCAAATCCCAGACCTCACCCCGACCTAACCGGTGTTATCCTTTAAAATATAGATCTGACCCAGGCTTAATTCATTGTTCAAGTGTGGTACCACATTACTACGTGAGCCAACCCATAAAAAGCCAGCATTTGGCCAACAATTATGGGAAAAAAGTGAAAGTATGAGCGAGATGATGGCGAATCCCAGACCTTACCCAGACCTTACCGGTGTTATCCTCTAAAGAATAGATCGGGCCCCGGTTTAACCCGCTGTTTCATTGTGGTTCCACATTACTACGTGAGTCATACCAGTAAAAGCCCAGAATCTGGCCAACATTTATACGAAATACGCGAAAGTATGGGCCAGATGATGGCAAATCCCAGACCTCACCCCGACCTAACCGGTGTTATCCTTTAAAATATAGATCGAATCCAGGATTAATTCACTGTTTCAGTGTGGCATCACACTACTGCGCGATCCAACCCAGAAAAAGCCCAGGATCTGGCCAACAAGTATGCGAAAAATGAGAAAGTATGAGCCAGATAATATCAAATACCAGACCTAACCCGGACCTAATCAGTGTTATCCTCTAAAATATAGACTGAATCCAGGTTTAGCTCACTGTTTCAGAGTGGCTCTACATTACTACGTGATCCAAACCAGAAAACGCCCAGGATCTGGCCAAGAAGTATGCGAAAAATGCGAAAGTATGAGCCAGATGATGGCAAATACCAGACCTAACCCAAACCTAACCGGTGTTACCCTCTAATATATAGATCGAATCCAGGATTACTTCACTGTGTCAGTGCGGTACCACACTACTACCTGATCCAACCCAGAAAACGCCCAGGATCTGGCCAACAAGTATGCGAAAAATTCGAAAGTATGAGCTAGATGATGGCAAATCCCAGACCTCACCCCGACCTAACCGGTGTTATCCTTTAAAATATAGATCTGACCCTGGCTTAATACATTGTTCAAGTGTGGTACCACATTACTACGTGAGCCAACCCATAAAAAGCCAGCATTTGGCCAACAATTATGCGAAAAAAGTGAAAGTATGAGCGAGATGATGGCGAATCCCAGACCTTACCCAGACCTTACCGGTGTTATCCTCAAAAGAATAGATCGGGCCCCGGTTTAACCCGCTGTTTCATTGTGGTTCCACATTACTACGTGAGCCATACCAGTAAAGCCCAGAATCTGGCCAACATTTATACGAAATACGCGAAAGTATGGGCCAGATAATTTCAAATACCTGACCTAACCCAAGCCTAACCGGTGTTACCCTCTAATATATAGATCGAATCCAGGATTAATTCACTGTTTCAGTGTGGCATCACACTACTACGCGATCCAACCCAGAAAACGCCCAGGATCAGGCCAACAAGTAAGTGAAAAAGGCGAAAGTATGAGCCAGCCAATATCAAATACCAGACCTAACCCAAACCTAACCGGTGGTACCCTCTAATATATAGATCGAATCCAGGATTAATTCACTGTTTCTGTGTGGCATCACACTACTACGTGATCCAACCCAGAAATCGCCCAGGATCTGGCCAAAAAGTATGCGAAAGTTGCGATAGTATGAGCCAGATGATGGAAAATACATGACCTAACCCTGACCTAACTGGTGTTATCCTCTAAAATATAGATCGAATCCAGGTTTATCTGACCGTTGCAGTGCGGTACCACACTACTACATTATCCAACCCAGAAAACGCCCAGGATCTGGCCAACAAGTATGCGAAAAATGCGAAAGTATGAGCCGGATGATGGCAAATACCAGACCCAACCCTGACCTAACTGGTGTTATCCTCTAATATATAGATCGAAACCAGGATTAATTCACTGTTTCTGTGTGGCATCACACTACTACGTGATCCAACCCAGAAATCGCCCAGGATCTGGCCAAAAAGTATGCGAAGAATGCGATAGTATGAGCCAGATGATGGAAAATACCTGACCTAACCCTGACCTAACCGGTGTTATCCTCTAATTTATAGATTGAATCCAGGTTTAACTCATGTGGCAATGTGGTACCATATTACTACGTGATCCAAACTATAAATCGCCCTGGATCTGGCCAACAAGTATGCGAAAAATGCGAAAGCATGAGCCAGATGATGGCAAATACCAGACCTATCCCAAACCTAACCGGTGTTACCCTCTAATATATAGATTGAATCCAGGATTAACTCACTGTTTGAGTGTGGTACCACATTACTACGTGATCCAAACCAGAAAACGCCCTGGATCTGCCCAACAAGTATGCCAAGAATGCGAAAGTATGAGCCAGATGATGGCAAATACCAGACCTAACCCTGACCTAACCGGTGTTATCCTCTAAAATATAGATCGAATCCAGGATTAACTCACTGTTTCAGTGTGGTATCACATTACTACGTGTTCCAAACCAGAAAACGCCCAGGATCTGGCCAACAAGTATGCGAAAAATGCCAAAGCATGAGCCAGATGATGGCAAATCCCAGACCTCACCCCGACCTAACCGTTGTTATCCTTTAAAATATAGATCGGACCCAGGATTAATTCACTGTTCAAGTGTGGTATCACATTACTACGTGATCCAACCAAGAAAAAGCCAGCGTTTAGCCAACAATTATGCGAAAAAGGTGAAAGTATGAGCCACATGATGGCAAATACAAGACCTATCCCAAACCTAACCGGTGCTACCCTCTAATATATAGATCGAGTCCAGGATTATTTCACTGTTTCAGTGCGGTACCACACTACTACCTGTTCCAACCCAGAAAACGCCCTGGATCTGCCCAACAAGTATGCGAAGAATGCGAAAGTATGAGCCAGATGATGGCAAATACCAGACCTAACCCTGACCTAACCGGTGTTATCCTCTAAAATATAGACCGAATCCAGGATTAACTCACTGTTTCTGTGTGGTATCACATTACTACGTGTTCCAAACCAGAAAACGCCCAGGAACTGGCCAACAAGTATGCGAAAAATGCCAAAGCATGTGCCAGATGATGGCAAATACCAGACCTAACCCTGACCTAACCGGTGTTATCCTCTAAAATATAGATCGAATCCAGGATTAATTCACTGTTTCTGTGTGGCATCACACTACTACGTGATCCAACCCAGAAATCGCCCAGGATCTGGCCAAAAAGTATGCGAAAGTTGCGATAGTATGAGCCAGATGATGGCAAATCCCAGACCTCACCCCGACCTAACCGGTGTTATCCTCTAAAATATAGATCGAATCCAGGATTAACTCACTGTTTCTGTGTGGTATCACATTACTACGTGTTCCAAACCAGAAAACGCCCAGGATCTGGCCAACAAGTATGCGAAAAATGCCAAAGCATGTGCCAGATGATGGCAAATCCCAGACCTCACCCCGACCTAACCGGTGTTATCCTTTAAAATATAGATCGAATCCAGGATTAATTCACTGTTCAAGTGTGGTATCACATTACTACGTGATCCAACCAAGAAAAAGCCAGCGTTTAGCCAACAATTATGCGAAAAAGGTGAAAGTATGAGCCAGATGATGGCAAATACAAGACCTATCCCAAACCTAACCGGTGCTACCCTCTAATATATAGATCGAATCCAGGATTATTTCACTGTTTCAGTGCGGTACCACACTACTACCTGTTCCAACCCAGAAAACGCCCTGGATCTGCCCAACAAGTATGCGAAGAATGCGAAAGTATGAGCCAGATGATGGCAAATACCAGACCTAACCCTGACCTAACCGGTGTTATCCTCTAAAATATAGATCGAATCCAGGATTAACTCACTGTTTCTGTGTGGTATCACATTACTACGTGTTCCAAACCAGAAAACGCCCAGGATCTGGCCAACAAGTATGCGAAAAATGCCAAAGCATGTGCCAGATGATGGCAAATACCAGACCTAACCCAAACCTAACCGGTGTTACCCTCTAATATATAGATCGAATCCAGGATTACTTCACTGTTTCAGTGCGGTACCACACTACTACGTTTTCCAAACCAGATAAAGCCCAGGATCTGGCCAACAAGTATGCGAAAAATGAGAAAGTATGAGCCAGATAATATCAAATACCTGACCTAACACAAACCAAACCGGTGTTACCCTCTAATATATAGATTGAATCCAGGATTAATTCACTGTTTCTGTGTGGCATCACACTACTACGTTATCCAACCCAGAAATCGCCCAGGATATGGCCAAAAAGTATGCAAAAAATACGAAAGTATCAGGCAGACGATGGCAAATTCCAGACCTAACCCTGACCTAACCAGTGTTATCCTCTAAAATATAGATTGAATCCAGTTTTAACTCACTGTTTCAGAGTGGCTCTACATTACTACGTGATCCAAACCAGAAAACGCCCAGGATCTGCCCAACAAGTATGCGAAAAATGCGAAAGTATGAGCCAGATGATGGCAAATACCAGACCTAACCCTGACCTAACCGGTGTTATCCTCTAAAACATAGATCGAATCCAGGATTAACTCACTGTTTCAGTGTGGTATCACATTACTACGTGTTCCACACCAGAAAACGCCCAGGACCTGGTTAACAAGTATGCGAAAAATGCGAAAGCATGAGCCAGATGATGGCAAATACCAGACCTAACCCTGACCTAACCGTTGTTATCTTCTAAAATATAGATTGAATCCAGGTTTAACTCACTGAATGAGTGTGGCACCACATTACTACGTGTTCCAAACCAGACAAAGTCCAGGATCTGGCCAACAAGTATGCGAAAAATGCGAAAGCATGAGCCAGATGATGGCAAATACCAGACCTAACCCTGACCTGACCGGTGTTATCTTCTAAAATATAGATTGAATCCAGGTTTAACTCACTGTATGAGTGTGGCACCACATTACTACGTGTTCCAAACCAGACAAAGTCCAGCATCTGGCCAACAAGTATGCGAAAAATGCCAAAGCATGAGCCAGATGATGGCAGATACCAGACCCAATCCTGACCTAACCGGTGTTATCCTCTAAAATATAGACTGAATCCATGTCCAACTCACTGTTGCAGTGCGGTACCACACTACTATCTGATCCAACCCAGAAAACGCCCAGGATCTGCCCAACAAGTATGCGAAAAATGCGAAAGTATGAGCCAGATGATGGCAAATACCAGACCTAACCCAAACCCAACCTGTGTTACCCTCTAATATATAGATCGAATCCAGGATTACTTCACTGTGTCAGTGCGGTACCACACTACTACCTGATCCAACCCAGAAAACGCCCAGGATCTGGCCAACAAGTATGCGAAAAATGAGAAAGTATGAGCCAGATAATATCAAATACCAGACCTAACCCTGACCTAATCAGTGTTATCCTCTAAAATATAGACTGAATCCAGGTTTAGCTCACTGTTTCAGAGTGGCTCTACATTACTACGTGATCCAAACCAGAAAACGCCCAGGATCTGGCCAAGAAGTATGCGAAAAATGCGAAAGTATGAGCCAGATGATGGCAAATACCAGACCTAACCCAAACCTAACCGGTGTTATCCTCTAATATATAGATCGAATCCAGGATTACTTCACTGTGTCAGTGCGGTACCACACTACTGCCTGATCCAACCCAGAAAACGCCCAGGATCTGGCCAACAAGTATGCGAAAAATTCGAAAGTATGAGCCAGATGATGGCAAATCCCAGACCTCACCCCGACCTAACCGGTGTTATCCTTTAAAATATAGATCTGACCCAGGCTTAATACATTGTTCAAGTGTGGTACCACATTACTACGTGAGCCAACCCATAAAAAGCCAGCATTTGGCCAACAATTATGCGAAAAAAGTGAAAGTATGAGCGAGATGATGGCGAATCCCAGACCTTACCCAGACCTTACCGGTGTTATCCTCAAAAGAATAGATCGGGCCCCGGTTTAACCCGCTGTTTCATTGTGGTTCCACATTACTACGTGAGCCATACCAGTAAAGCCCAGAATCTGGCCAACATTTATACGAAATACGCGAAAGTATGGGCCAGATAATTTCAAATACCTGACCTAACCCAAGCCTAATCGGTGTTACCCTCTAATATATAGATCGAATCCAGGATTAATTCACTGTTTCAGTGTGGCATCACACTACTACGCGATCCAACCCAGAAAACGCCCAGGATCAGGCCAACAAGTAAGTGAAAAAGGCGAAAGTATGAGCCAGCCAATATCAAATACCAGACCTAACCCAAACCTAACCGGTGGTACCCTCTAATATATAGATCGAATCCAGGATTAATTCACTGTTTCTGTGTGGCATCACACTACTACGTGATCCAACCCAGAAATCGCCCAGGATCTGGCCAAAAAGTATGCGAAAGTTGCGATAGTATGAGCCAGATGATGGAAAATACCTGACCTAACCCTGACCTAACTGGTGTTATCCTCTAAAATATAGATCGAATCCAGGTTTATCTGACCGTTGCAGTGCGGTACCACACTACTACATTATCCAACCCAGAAAACGCCCAGGATCTGGCCAACAAGTATGCGAAAAATGCGAAAGTATGAGCCGGGTGATGGCAAATACCAGACCCAACCCTGACCTAACTGGTGTTATCCTCTAATATATAGATCGAAACCAGGATTAATTCACTGTTTCTGTGTGGCATCACACTACTACGTGATCCAACCCAGAAATCGCCCAGGATCTGGCCAAAAAGAATGCGAAGAATGCGATAGTATGAGCTAGATGATGGAAAATACCTGACCTAACCCTGACCTAACCGGTGTTATCCTCTAATATATAGATTGAATCCAGGTTTAACTCATGTGGCAATGTGGTACCATATTACTACGTGATCCAAACTATAAATCGCCCTGGATCTGGCCAACAAGTATGCGAAAAATGCGAAAGCATGAGCCAGATGATGGCAAATACCAGACCTATCCCAAACCTAACCGGTGTTACCCTCTAATATATAGATTGAATCCAGGATTAACTCACTGTTTGAGTGTGGTACCACATTACTACGTGATCCAAACTATAAATCGCCCTGGATCTGGCCACAAGTATGCGAAAAATGCGAAAGCATGAGCCAGATGATGGCAAATACCAGACCTATCCCAAACCTAACCGGTGTTACCCTCTAATATATAGATTGAATCCAGGATTAACTCACTGTTTGAGTGTGGTACCACATTACTACGTGATCCAAACCAGAAATCGCCCTGGATCTGGCCATCAAGTATGCGAAAAATGCGAAAGTATGGGCCAGATAATATCAACTACCAGACCTAACCCAAACCTAGCCGGTGTTACCCTCTAAAATATAGATTGAATCCAGGTTTAACTCACTCTTGCAGTGCGGCACCGCATTACTACCTGATTCAACCCAGAAACCGCCCAGGATCTGGCCAACAAGTATGCGAAAAATGCGAAAGTATGAGCCAGATGATGGCAAATACCAGACCTAACCCTGACCTTACTGGTGTTATCCTCTAATATATAGATCAAATACAGGATTACTTCACTGTTTCAGTGCGGTACCACACTACTACCTGATCCAACCCAGAAAACGCCCAGGATCTGGCCAACAAGTATGCGAAAAATGCGAAAGTATGAGCCAGATAATGGCAAATGCCAGACCTAACCCAAACCTAACCGGTGTTACCCTCTAATATATAGATCGAATCCAGGATTAACTCATTGTTTCGGTAAGGTACCACATTACTACGTGATCCAAACCAGAAAAAGCCAGCATTTGCCCAACAATTATGCGAAAAAGGTGAAAGTATGAGCGAGATGATGGCGAATCCCAGACCTGACCCAGACCTAACCGGTGTTATCCTCTATAGAATTGATCGGACCCCGGTTTAACCCGCTGTTTCATTGTGGTACCACTTTACTACGTGATCCATACCAGAAAAAGCTCAGGATCTGGCCAACATTTATACGAAATATGCGAAAGTATGGGCCAGGTAATATCAAATACCAGACCTATCCCAAACCTAACCGGTGTTACCCTCTAATATATATATCAAATACAGGATTAATTCTCTGCTTCAGTGTGGCATCACACTACTACGTGATCCAACCCGGAAAACGCCCAGGATCTGGCCCAAAAGTATGCGAAAAATGCAAAAGTATGTGCCAGATGATGGAAAATACCAGACCTAACCCAAACCTAACCGGTGTTACCCTTCTAATATATACATCGAATCCAGGATTACTTCACTGTTTCAGTGCGGTACCACACTACTACGTGATCCAAACCAGAAAACGCCCTGGATCTGCCCAACAAGTATGCGAAGAATGCGAAAGTATGAGCCAGATGATGGCAAATACCAGACCTAACCCTGACCTAACCGGTGTTATCCTCTAAAATATAGATCGAATCCAGGATTAACTCACTGTTTCAGTGTGGTATCACATTACTACGTGTTCCAAACCAGAAAACGCCCAGGATCTGGCCAACAAGTATGCGAAGAATGCGAAAGTATGAGCCAGATGATGGCAAATACCAGACCTAACCCTGACCTAACAGGTGTTATCCTGTAAAATATGTATCGAATCCAGTATTAACTCACTGTTTCAGTGTGGCATCACATTACTACGTGTTCCAAACCAGAAAACGCCCAGGATCTGGCCAACAAGTATGCGAAAAATGCCAAAGCATGAGCCAGATGATGGCAAATACCAGACCTAACCCAAACCTAACCGGTGTTACCCTCTAATATATAGATCGAATCCAGGATTACTGCACTGTTTCAGTGCGGTACCACACTACTACGTGTTCCAAACCAGATAAAGCCCAGGATCTGGCCAACAAGTATGCGAAAAATGAGAAAGTATGAGCCAGATAATATCAAATACCTGACCTAACCCAAACCAAACCGGTGTTACCCTCTAATATATAGATTGAATCCAGGATTAATTCACTGTTTCTGTGTGGCATCACACTACTACGTGATCCAACCCAGAAATCGCCCAGGATATGGCCAAAAAGTATGCGAAAAATGCGAAAGTATCAGGCAGACGATGGCAAATTCCAGACCTAACCCTGACCTAACCAGTGTTATCCTCTAAAATATAGATTAAATCCAGTTTTAACTCACTGTTTCAGAGTGGCTCTACATTACTACGTGATCCAAACCAGAAAACGCCCAGGATCTGGCCAACAAGTATGCGAAAAATGCGAAAGTATGAGCCAGATGATGGCAAATACCAGACCTAACCCTGACCTAACCGGTGTTATCCTCTAAAATATAGATCGAATCCAGGATTAACTCACTGTTTCAGTGTGGTATCACATTACTACGTGTTCCACACCAGAAAACGCCCAGGACCTGGTTAACAAGTATGCGAAAAATGCGAAAGCATGAGCCAGATGATGGCAAATACCAGACCTAACCCAAACCTGACCGGTGTTACCCTTCTAATATATAGATCGAATCCAGGATTAATTCACTGTTTCAGTGTGGCATCACACTACTACGCGATCCAACCCAGAAAACGCCCAGGATCTGGCCAACAAGTATGCGAAAAATGAGAAAGTATGAGCCAGATAATATCAAATACCAGACCTAACCCTGACCTAACCGGTGTTATCTTCTAAAATATAGATTGAATCCAGGTTTAACTCACTGTATGAGTGTGGCACCACATTACTACGTGTTCCAAACCAGACAAAGTCCAGGATCTGGCCAACAAGTATGCGAAAAATGCCAAAGCATGAGCCAGATGATGGCAAATACCAGACCCAACCCTGACTTAACCGGTGTTATCCTCTAAAATATAGACTGAATCCATGTCCAACTCACTGTTGCAGTGCGGTACCACACCACTATCTGATCCAACCCAGAAAACGCCCTGGATCTGCCCAACAAGTATGCGAAAAATGCGAAAGTATGTGCCAGATGATGGCAAATACCAGACCTAACCCAAACCCAACCGGTGTTACCCTCTAATATATAGATCGAATCCAGGATTACTTCACTGTGTCAGTGCGGTACCACACTACTACCTGATCCAACCCAGAAAACGCCCTGGATCTGGCCAACAAGTATGCGAAAGTTTCGAAAGTATGAGCCAGATGATGGCAAATCCCAGACCTCACCCCGACCTAACCGGTGTTATCCTTTAAAATATAGATCGAATCCAGGATTAATTCACTGTTTCAGTGTGGCATCACACTACTACGCGATCCAACCCAGAAAACGCCCAGGATCTGGCCAACAAGTATGCGAAAAATGAGAAAGTATGAGCCAGATAATATCAAATACCAGACCTAACCCTGACCTAACCGGTGTTACCCTCTAATATATAGATCGAATCCAGGATTAATTCACTGTTTCAGTGTGGCATCACACTACTACGCGATCCAACCCAGAAAACGCCGAGGATCAGGCCAACAAGTAAGTGAAAAAGGCGAAAGTATGAGACAGCCAATATCAAATACCAGACCTAACCCAAACCTAACCGGTGTTACCCTCTAATATATAGATCGAATCCAGGATTAATTCACTGTTTCTGTGTGGCATCACACTACTACGTGACCCAACCCAGAAATCGCCCAGGAACTGGCCAAAAAGTATGCGAAAGTTGCGATAGTATGAGCCAGATGATGGATATTACCTGACCTAACCCTGACCTAACTGGTGATATCCTCTAAAATATAGATCGAATCCAGGTTTATCTGACCGTTGCAGTGCGGTACCACACTACTACATTATCCAACCCAGAAAACGCCCAGGATCTGGCCAACAAGTATGCGAAAAATGCGAAAGTATGAGCCGGATGATGGCAAATACCAGACCCAACCCTGACCTAACAGGTGTTATCCTCTAATATATAGATCGAAACCAGGATTAATTCACTGTTTCTGTGTGGCATCACACTACTACGTGATCCAACCCAGAAATCGCCCAGGATCTGGCCAAAAAGTATGCGAAGAATGCGATAGTATGATCCAGATGATGGAAAATACCTGACCTAACCCTGACCTAACCGGTGTTATCCTCTAATATATAGATTGAATCCAGGTTTAACTCATGTGGCAGTGTGGTACCATATTACTACGTGATCCAAACTATAAATCGCCCTGTATCTGGCCAACAAGTATGCGAAAAATGCGAAAGCATGAGCCAGATGATGGCAAATACCAGACCTATCCCAAACCTAACCGGTGTTACCCTCTAATATATAGATTGAATCCAGGATTAACTCACTGTGTAAGTGTGGTACCACATTACTACGTGATCCAAACTATAAATCGCCCTGGATCTGGCCATAAGTATGCGAAAAATGCGAAAGCATGAGCCAGATGATGGCAAATACCAGACCAATCCCAAACCTAACCGGTGTTACCCTCTAATATATAGATTGAATCCAGGTTTAACTCACTGTTGCAGTGCGGCACCACATTACTACGTGGCCCAAATCAGAAAACGCCCGGGATCTGGCCAACAATTATGCGAAAAATGCGATAGTATGAGCCAGATGATGGCAAATACCAGACCTAACCCTGACCTAACTGGTGTTATCCTCTAAGATATAGATTGAATCCAGGTTTAACTCACTGTTTCAGAGTGGTTCTACATTACTACGTAATCCATACCAGATAAAGCCCAGGATCTGGCCAACATTTATACAAAATATGCGAAAGTATGGGCCAGATAATATCAAATACCAGACCTACCCAAACCTAACCGGTGTTACCCTTCTAATATATAGATCGAATCCAGGATTACTTCACTGTTTCAGTGCGGTACCACACTACTACCTGATTCAACCCAGAAACCGCCCAGGATCTGGCCAACAAGTATGCGAATAATGCGAAAGTATGAGCCAGATGATGGCAAATACCAGACCTAACCCTGACCTAATCGGTGTTATCCTCTAAAATATAGATTGAATCCAGGTTTAACTCATGTGGCTGTGTGGTACCATATTACTACGTGATCGAAACTATAAATCGCCCTGGAACTGGCCAACAAGTATGCGAAAAATGCGAAAGTATGAGCCAGATGATGGCAAATACCAGACCTAACCCTGACCTTACTGGTGTCATCCTCTAAAATATAGATTGAATCCAGGTTTAACTCACTGTTTCAGAGTGGTTCTACATTACTACGTGATTCAAACCAGAAAACGCCCAGGATCTGGCCAACAAGTATGCGAAAAATGCGAAAGTATGGGCCAGATGATGGCAAATACCAGACCTAACCCAAACCTAACCGGTGTTACCCTTCTAATATATAGATCGAATCCATGAGTACTTTCACTGTTTCAGTGCGGTACCACACTACTACCTGATCCAACCCAGAAAACGCCCCGGATCTGGCCAACAAGTATGCGAAAAATGCGAAAGTATGAGCCAGATGATGGCGAATCCCAGACCTCACCCCGACCTAACCGGTGTTATCCTTTAAAATATAGATCGGACCCAGGATTCATTCACTGTTCAAGTGTGGTACCACATTACTACGTGAGCCAACCCAGAAAAAGCCAACATTTGGCCAACAATTATGCGAAAAAAGTGAAAGTATGAGCGAGATGGTGGCGAATCCCAGACCTTACCCAGATCTTACCGGTGTTATCCTCTAAAGAGTTGATCGGGCCCCGGTTTAACCCGCCGTTTCATTGTGGTACCACATTACTACGTGAGCCATACCACTAAAAGCCCAGAATCTGGCCAAGATTTATACGAAATATGCGAAAGTATGGGGCAGATAATTTCAAATACCTGACCTAACCCAAACCTAACCGGTGTTATCCTCTAATATATAGATCGAATCCAGAATTAATTCACTGTTTCAGTGTGGCATCACACTACTACGCGATCCAACCCAGAAAACGCCCAGGATCAGGCCAACAAGTAAGTGAAAAAGGCGAAAGTATGAGCCAGATAATATCAAATACCAGACATAACCCAAACCTAACCGGTGTTACCCTCTAATATATAGATCGAATCCAGGATTAATTCACTGTTTCTGTGTGGCATCGCACTACTACGTGATCCAACCCAGAAATCGCCCAGGATCTGGCCAAAAAGTATGCGAAAGATGCGATAGTATGAACCAGATGATGGAAAATACCTGACCTAACCCTGACCTAACTGGTGTTATCCTCTAAAATATAGATCGAATCCAGGTTTAACTGACCGTTGCAGTGCGGTACCACACTACTACCTTATCCAACCCAGAAAACGCCCAGGATCTGGCCAACAAGTATGCGAAAAATGCGAAAGTATGCGCGAGATGATGGCGAATCCCAGACCTAACCGGTGTTATCCTCTAAAGAATTGATCGGACCCCGGTTTAACCCGCTGCTTCATTGTGGTACCACATTACTACGTAATCCATACCAGATAAAGCTCAGGATCTGGCCAACATTTATACAAAATATGCGAAAGTATGGGCCAGATAATATCAAATACCAGACCTAGCCCAAACCTAACCGGTGCTACCCTCTAATATATAGATCGAATCCAAGATTAATTCACTGTTTCTGTGTGGCATCACACTACTACGTGATCCAACACAGAAATCGCCCAGGATCTGGCCAAAAAGTATGCGAAAGATGCGATAGTATGAGCCAGATGATGGAAAATACCTGACCTAACCCTGACCTAACTGGTGTTATCCTCTGAAATATAGATCGAATCCAGGTTTAACTGACCGTTGCAGTGCGGTACCACACTACTACATTATCCAACCCAGAAAACGCCCAGGATCTGGCCAACAAATATGCGAAAAATGCGAAAGTATGAGCCGGATGATGGCAAATACCAGACCTAACCCTGACCTAACTGGTGTTATCCTCTAAAACATAGATTGAATCCAGGTTTAACTCACTGTTGCAGTGCGGTAACACACTACTACCTGATCCAACCCAGAAAACGCCCAGGCTCTGGCCAACAAGTATGCGAAAAATGCGAAAGTATGAGCCAGATGATGGCAAATACCAGACCTAACCCTGACCTAACCAGTGTTATCCTCTAAAATATAGATTGAATCCAAGATAAACTCACTGCGTCAGTGCGGTACCAAATTACTACGTGATCCTAACCAGAAAACGCCCAGGATCTGGCCATCAAGTATGCGAAAAATGCGAAAGTATGAGCCAGATGATGGCAAATACCAGACCTAAGCCAAACCTAACCGTTGTTACCCTCTAATATATAGACCGAATCCAGGATTACTTCACTGTGTCAGTGCGGTACCACACTACTACCTGCTCCAACCCAGAAAACGCCCAGGATCT
This sequence comes from Colletes latitarsis, assembly GCF_051014445.1. Classification (NCBI taxonomy): domain Eukaryota; kingdom Metazoa; phylum Arthropoda; class Insecta; order Hymenoptera; family Colletidae; genus Colletes; species Colletes latitarsis. The sequence goes on from NC_135145.1 coordinate 29,112,608, forward strand.
GGCCAACAAGTAGGTGAAAAATGCGAAAGTATGAGCCAGATAATGGCAAATACCAGACCTAACCCTGACCTAACCGGTGTTACCCTCTAAAATATAGATGGAATCCATGATTTACTCACTGTTTCAGTGTGGTACCACATTACTACGTGATCCAAACCAGAAAACGCCCAGGATCTGGCCAACAAGTATGCGAAAAATGCGAAAGTATGAGCCAGATGATGGCAAATCCCAGACCTCACCCCGACCTAACCGTTGTTATCCTTTAAAATATAGATCGGACCCAGGATTAATTCACTGTTCAAGTGTGGTATCACATTACTACGTGATCCAAACCAGAAAACACCCAGGATCTGGCCAACAAGAATGCGAAAAATGCCAAAGCATGAGCCAGATGACGGCAAATACCAGACCTAACCCTGACCTAACCGGTGTTATCCTCTAAAATATAGATTGAATCCAAGATAAACTCACTGCGTCAGTGTGGTACCAAATTACTACGTGATCCAAACCAGAAAACGCCCAGGATCTGGCCAACAAGTATGCGAAAAATGCGAAAGTATGAGCCAGATGACGGCAAATACCAGACCTAACCCTGACCTAACCGGTGTTATCCTCTAAAATATAGATTGAATCCAAGATAAACTCACTGCGTCAGTGTGGTACCAAATTACTACGTGATCCAAACCAGAAAACGCCCAGGATCTGGCCAACAAGTATGCGAAAAATGCGAAAGTATGAGCCAGATGATGGCAAATACCAGACCTAACCCTGACCTAACCGGTGTTACCCTCTAATATATAGATCGAATCCAGGATTAATTCACTGTTTCTGTGTGGCATCAAACTACTACGTGATCCAACCCAGAAATCGCCCAGGATATGGCCAAAAAGTATGCGAAAAATGCGAAAGTATCAGGCAGACGATGGCAAATTCCAGACCTAACCGTGACCTAACCAGTGTTATCCTCTAAAATATAGATTGAATCCAGGTTTAACTCACTGTTTCAGAGTGGCTCTACATTACTACGTGATCCAAACCAGAAAACGCCCAGGATCTGGCCAACAAGTGTGCGAAAAATGCGAAGGTATGAGCCAGATGATGGCAAATACCAGACCTAACCCAAAGCTAACCTGTGTTACCCTCTAATATATAGATCGAATCCAGGATTAGCTCACAGTTGCAGTGTGGTACCATATTACTACGTGATCCAAACCAGAAATCGCCCTGGATCTGGCCATCAAGTATGCGAAAAATGCGAAAGTATCAGGCAGACGATGGCAAATTCCAGACCTAACCCTGACCTAACCGGTGTTATCCTCTAAAATATAAATCGAATCCAGGATTAACTCACTGTTTCAGTGTGGTACCAAATTACTACGTGATCCAAACCAGAAAACGCCCAGGATCTGGCCAACAAGTATGCGAAAAATGCGAAAGTATGAGCCAGATGATGGCAAATACCAGACCTAACCCTGACCTAACCGGTGTTATCCTCTAAAATATAGATTGAATCCAAGTTAAACTCACTGTTTCAGTGTTGCATCACATTACTACGTGTTCCAAACCAGAAAACGCCCAGGATCTGGCCAACAAGTATGCGAAAAATGCGAAAGTATGAGCCAGGTGATGGCAAATACCAGACCTAACCCTGACCTAACCAGTGTTATCCTCTAAAATATAGATTGAATCCAGGTTTAACTCACTGTTGCAGTGTGGTGCCACATTACTACGTGATCCAAACCAGAAAACGCCCAGGATCTGGCCAACAAGTATGCGAAAAATGCGAAAGTATGAGCCAGATGATGGCAAATACCAGACCTAACCCTGACCTAACCGGTGTTATCCTCTAAAATATAGATTGTATCCAGGTTTAACTCACTGTTTCAGAGTGGTTCTACATTACTACGTGATCCAAACCAGAAAACGCCCAGGATCTGGCTAACAAGTATGCGAAAAATGCGAATGTATGAGCCAGATGATGGCAAATACCAGACCTAACCCAAACCTAACCGGTGTTACCCTTCTAATATATAGATCGAATCCAGGTTTAGCTCACAGTTGCAGTGTGGTACCATATTACTACGTGATCCAAACCAGAAATCGCCCTGGATCTGGCCATCAAGTATGCGAAAAATGCGAAAGTATCAGGCAGACGATGGCAAATTCCAGACCTAACCCTGACCTAACCGGTGTTATCCTCTAAAATATAAATCGAATCCAGGATTAACTCACTGTTTCAGTGTGGTACCAAATTACTACGTGATCCAAACCAGAAAACGCCCAGGATCTGGCCAACAAGTATGCGAAAAATGCGAAAGTATGAGCCAGATGATGGCAAATACCAGACCTAACCCTGACCTAACCGGTGTTATCCTCTAAAATATAGATTGAATCCAAGTTAAACTCACTGTTTCAGTGTTGCATCACATTACTACGTGTTCCAAACCAGAAAACGCCCAGGATCTGGCCAACAAGTATGCGAAAAATGCGAAAGTATGAGCCAGATGATGGCAAATACCAGACCTAACCCTGACCTAACCAGTGTTATCCTCTAAAATATAGATTGAATCCAGGTTTAACTCACTGTTGCAGTGTGGTGCCACATTACTACGTGATCCAAACCAGAAAACGCCCAGGATCTGGCCAACAAGTATGCGAAAAATGCGAAAGTATGAGCCAGATGATGGCAAATACCAGACCTAACCCTGACCTAACCGGTGTTATCCTCTAAAATATAGATTGTATCCAGGTTTAACTCACTGTTTCAGAGTGGTTCTACATTACTACGTGATCCAAACCAGAAAACGCCCAGGATCTGGCTAACAAGTATGCGAAAAATGCGAATGTATGAGCCAGATGATGGCAAATACCAGACCTAACCCAAACCTAACCGGTGTTACCCTTCTAATATATAGATCGAATCCAGGATTACTTCACTGTTTCAGTGCGGTACCACACTACTACCTGGTCCAAACCAGAAAACGCCCAGGATCTGGCCATCAAGTATGCGAAAAATGCGAAAGTATGAGCCAGATGATGGCAAATACCAGACCTAAGCCAAACCTTACCGTTGTTACCCTCTAATATATAGACCGAATCCAGGATTACTTCACTGTTTCAGTGCGGTACCACACTACTACCTGTTCCAACCCAGAAAACGCCCAGGATCTGGCCAACAAGTAGGTGAAAAATGCGAAAGTATGAGCCAGATAATGGCAAATACCAGACCTAACCCTGACCTAACCGGTGTTACCCTCTAAAATATAGATGGAATCCATGATTTACTCACTGTTTCAGTGTGGTACCACATTACTACGTGATCCAAACCAGAAAACGCCCAGGATCTGGCCAACAAGTATGCGAAAAATGCGAAAGTATGAGCCAGATGATAGCAAATCCCAGACCTCACCCCGACCTAACCGTTGTTATCCTTTAAAATATAGATCGGACCCAGGATTAATTCACTGTTCAAGTGTGGTATCACATTACTACGTGATCCAAACCAGAAAACACCCAGGATCTGGCCAACAAGAATGCGAAAAATGCCGAAGCATGAACCAGATGATGGCAAATACCAGACCTAACCCTGACCTAACCGGTGTTATCCTCTAAAATATAGATTGAATCCAAGATAAACTCACTGCGTCAGTGTGGTACCAAATTACTACGTGATCCAAACCAGAAAACGCCCAGGATCTGGCCAACAAGTATGCGAAAAATGCGAAAGTATGAGCCAGATGATGGCAAATACCAGACCTAACCCTGACCTAACCGGTGTTACCCTCTAAAATATAGATCGAATCCAGGATTAACTCACTGTTTCAGTGTGGTATCACATTACTACGTGTTCCAAACCAGAAAACGCCCAGGATCTGGCCTACAAGTATGCGAAAAATGCCAAGGCATGAGCCAGATGATGGCAAATTCCAGACCTAACCCAAACCTAACCGGTGTTACCCTCTAATATATAGATCGAATCCAGGATTACTTCACTGCTTCAGTGCGGTACCACACTACTACGTGTTCCAAACCAGATAAAGCCCAGGATCTGGCCAACAAGTATGCGAAAAATGAGAAAGTATGAGCCAGATAATATCAAATACCTGACCTAACCCAAACCAAACCGGTGTTACCCTCTAATATATAGATCGAATCCAGGATTAATTCACTGTTTCTGTGTGGCATCACACTACTACGTGATCCATCCCAGAAATCGCCCAGGATATGGCCAAAAAGTATGCGAAAAATGCGAAAGTATCAGGCAGACGATGGCAAATTCCAGACCTAACCCTGACCTAACCAGTGTTATCCTCTAAAATATAGATTTAATCCAGTTTTAACTCACTGTTTCAGAGTGGCTCTACATTACTACGTGATCCAAACCAGAAAACGCCCAGGATCTGGCCAACAAGTATGCGAAAAATGCGAAAGTATGAGCCAGATGATGGGAAATACCAGACCTAACCCTGACCTAACCGGTGTTATCCTCTAAAATATAGATCGAATCCAGGATTAACGCACTGTTTCAGTGTGGTATCACATTACTACGTGTTCCAAACCAGAAAACGGCCAGGACCTGGTTAACAAGTATGCGAAAAATGCGAAAGCATGAGCCAGATGATGGCAAATACCAGACCTAACCCTGACCTAACCGGTGTTATCTTCTAAAATATAGATTGAATCCAGGTTTAACTCACTGTTTGAGTGTGGCACCACATTACTACGTATTCCAAACCAGACAAAGCCCAGGATCTGGCCAACAAGTATGCGAAAAATGAGAAAGTATGAGCCAGATAATATCAAATACCTGACCTAACCCAAACCAAACCGGTGTTACCCTCTAATATATAGATCGAATCCAGGATTAATTCACTGTTTCTGTGTGGCATCACACTACTACGTGAGCCAACCCAGAAATCGCCCAGGATCTGGCCAACAAGTATGCGAAAAATGCGAAAGTATGAGCCAGATGATGGCAAATACCAGACCTTACCCTGACCTAACCGGTGTTATCCTCTAAAATATAGATTGAATCCAAGTTAAACTCACTGTTTCAGTGTTGCATCACATTACTACGTGTTCCAAACCAGAAAACGCCCAGGATCTGGCCAACAAGTATGCGAAAAATGCGAAAGTATGAGCCAGATGATGGCAAATACCAGACCTAACCCTGACCTAACCGGTGTTATCCTCTAAAATATAGATTGTATCCAGGTTTAACTCACTGTTTCAGAGTGGTTCTACATTACTACGTGATCCAAACCAGAAAACGCCCAGGATCTGGCTAACAAGTATGCGAAAAATGCGAATGTATGAGCCAGATGATGGCAAATACCAGACCTAACCCAAACCTAACCGGTGTTACCCTTCTAATATATAGATCGACCCCAGGATTACTTCACTGTTTCAGTGCGGTACCACACTACTACCTGGTCCAAACCAGAAAACGCCCAGGATCTGGCCAACAAGTATGCGAAAAATGCGAATGCATGAGCCAGATGATGGCAAATACCAGACCTAACCCTGACCTAACACGTGTTATCCTCTAAAAAATAGATTGAATCCAAGATAAACTCACTGCGTCAGTGTGGTACCAAATTACTACGTGATCCAAACCAGAAAACGCCCAGGATCTGGCCAACAAGTTTGCGAAAAATGCGAAAGTATGAGCCGGATGATGGCAAATACCAGACCTAACCCTGACCTAACCGGTGTTATCCTCTAATATATAGATCGAATCCAGGATTAACTCACTGTTTCAGTGTGGTACGTCATTACTACGTGATCCAAACCAGAAAACGCCCAGGATATGGCCAACAAGTATGCGAAAAATGCGAAAGCATGAACCAGATTATGGCAAATACAGACCTAACCCAAACCTAACCGGTGTTACCCTCTAATATATAGATCGAATCCAGGATTAACTCACTGCGTCAGTGTGGTACCAAATTACTACGTGATCCTAACCAGAAAACGCCCAGGATCTGGCCAACAAGTATGCGAAAAATGCGAATGCATGAGCCAGATGATGGCAAATACCAGACCTAACCCTGACCTAACCGGTGTTATCCTCTAAAATATAGATTGAATCCAAGATAAACTCACTGCGTCAGTGGGGTACCAAATTACTACGTGATCCTAACCAGAAAACGCCCAGGATCTGGCCATCAAGTATGCGAAAAATGCGAAAGTATGAGCCAGATGATGGCAAATACCAGACCTAAGCCAAACCTTACCGTTGTTACCCTCTAATATATAGACCGAATCCAGGATTACTTCACTGTTTCAGTGCGGTACCACACTACTACCTTTTCCAACCCAGAAAACGCCCAGGATCTGGCCAACAAGTAGGTGAAAAATGCGAAAGTATGAGCCAGATAATGGCAAATACCAGACCTAACCCTGACCTAACCGGTGTTACCCTCTAAAATATAGATGGAATCCATGATTTACTCACTGTTTCAGTGTGGTACCACATTACTACGTGATCCAAACCAGAAAACGCCCAGGATCTGGCCAACAAGTATGCGAAAAATGCGAAAGTATGAGCCAGATGATGGCAAATCCCAGACCTCACCCCGATCTAACCGTTGTTATCCTTTAAAATATAGATCGGACCCAGGATTAATTCACTGTTCAAGTGTGGTATCACATTACTACGTGATCCAAACCAGAAAACACCCAGGATCTGGCCAACAAGAATGCGAAAAATGCCAAAGCATGAACCAGATGATGGCAAATACCAGACCTAACCCTGACCTAACCAGTGTTATCCTCTAAAATATAGATTGAATCCAGTTTTATCTCACTGTTTCAGAGTGGCTCTACATTACTACGTGTTCCAAACCAGAAAACGCCCAGGATCTGGCCAACAAGTATGCGAAAAATGCGAAAGTATGAGCCAGATGATGGCAAATACCAGACCTAACCCAATCCTAACCTGTGTTACCATCTAATATATAGATCGAATCCGTGTTTAACTGACCGTTGCAGTGCGGTACCACACTACTACATTATCCAACCCAGAAGACGCCCAGGATCTGGCCAACAAGTATGCGAAAAATGCGAAAGTATGAGCCAGATGATGGCAAATACCAGACCTAACCCTGACCTAACCGGTGTTATCTTCTAAAGTATATCTTGAATCCAGGTTTAACTCACTGTTTGAGTGTGGCACCACATTACTACGTATTCCAAACCAGACAAAGCCCAGGATCTGGCCAACAAGTATGCGAAAAATGAGAAAGTATGAGCCAGATAATATCAAATACCTGACCTAACCCAAACCAAACCGGTGTTACCCTCTAATATATAGATCGAATCCAGGATTAATTCACTGTTTCTGTGTGGCATCACACTACTACGTGATCCAACCCAGAAATCGCCCAGGATCTGGCCAAGAAGTATGCGAAAAATGCGAAAGTATGAGCCAGATGATGGCAAATACCAGACCTAACCCTGACCTAATCAGTGTTATCCTCTAAAATATAGATTGAATCCAGGTTTAACTCACTGTTTCAGAGTGGCTCTACATTACTACGTGATCCAAACCAGAAAACGCCCAGGATCTGGCCAACAAGTATGCGAAAAATGCGAAAGTATGAGCCGGATGATGGCAAATTCCAGACCTAACCCTGACCTAACCGGTGTTATCCTCTAAAATATAGATTGAATCCAGGTTTAACTCACTGTTTGAGTGAGGTGCCACATTACTACGTGATCCAAACCAGAAAACGCCCAGGATCTGGCCAACAAGTATGCGAAAAATGCGAAAGTATGAGCCAGATATTGGCAACTAACAGACCTAACCCTGACCTAGCCGGTGTTATCCTCTAAAATATAGATTGTATCCAGGTTTAACCCACTTATGCAGTGTGGAACCACATTACTACGTGATCCAATCCAGAAAACGCCCAGGATCTGGCCAACAAGTATGCGAAAAATGCGAAAGTATGAGCCAGATAATTTCAAATACCTGACCTAACCCAAACCTAACCGGTGTTACCCTCTAATATATAGATCGAATCCAGGATTAATTCACTGTTTCTGTGTGGCATCACACTACTACGTGATCCAACCCAGAAATCGCCCAGGATCTGGCCAAAAAGTATGCGAAAGATGCGATAGTATGAGCCAGATGATGGCAAATACCAGACCTTACCCTGACCTAACCGGTGTTATCCTCTAAAATATAGATTGAATCCAAGTTAAACTCACTGTTTCAGTGTTGCATCACATTACTACGTGTTCCAAACCAGAAAACGCCCTGGATCTGGCCAACAAGTATGCGAAAAATGCGAAAGTATGAGCCAGATGATGGCAAATACCAGACCTAACCCTGACCTAACCAGTGTTATCCTCTAAAATATAGATTGAATCCAGGTTTAACTCACTGTTGCAGTGTGGTGCCACATTACTACGTTTTCCAAACCAGAAAACGCCCAGGATCTGGCCAACAAGTATGCGAAAAATGCGAAAGTATGAGCCAGATGATGGCAAATACCAGACCTAACCCTGACCTAACCGGTATTATCCTCTAAAATATAGATTGTATCCAGGTTTAACTCACTGTTTCAGAGTGGTTCTACATTACTACGTGATCCAAACCAGAAAACGCCCAGGATCTGGCTAACAAGTATGCGAAAAATGCGAATGTATGAGCCAGATGATGGCAAATACCAGAACTAACCCAAACCTAACCGGTGTTACCCTTCTAATATATAGATCGAATCCAGGATTACTTCACTGTTTCAGTGCGGTACCACACTACTACCTGGTCCAAACCAGAAAACGCCCAGGATCTGGCCAACAAGTATGCGAAAAATGCGAATGCATGAGCCAGATGATGGCAAATACCAGACCTAACCCTGACCTAATACGTGTTATCCTCTAAAAAATAGATTGAAACCAAGATAAACTCACTGCGTCAGTGTGGTACCAAATTACTACGTGATCCAAACCAGAAAACGCCCAGGATCTGGCCAACAAGTATGCGAAAAATGCGAAAGTATGAGCCGGATGATGGCAAATACCAGACCTAACCCTGACCTAACCGGTGTTATCCTCTAATATATAGATCGAATCCAGGATTTACTCACTGTTTCAGTGTGGTACGTCATTACTACGTGATCCAAACCAGAAAACGCCCAGGATATGGCCAACAAGTATGCGAAAAATGCGAAAGCATGTGCCAGATTATGGCAAATACAGACCTAACCCAAACCTAACCGGTGTTACCCTCTAATATATATATCGAATCCAGGATTAACTCACTGTTTCAGTGTGGTACCACATTACAACGTGATCATAACGAGAAAACACCCAGGATCTGGCCAACAAGTATGCGAAAAATGCGAATGCATGAGCCACATGGTGGCAAATACCAGACCTAACCCTGACCTAACCGGTGTTATCCTCTAAAATATAGATTGAATCCAAGATAAACTCACTGCGTCAGTGTGGTACCAAATTACTACGTGATCCTAACCAGAAAACGCCCAGGATCTGGCCATCAAGTTTGCGAAAAATGCGAAAGTATGAGCCAGATGATGGCAAATACCAGACCTAAGCCAAACCTAACCGTTGTTACCCTCTAATATATAGACCGAATCTAGGATTACTTCACTGTTTCAGTGCGGTACCACACTACTACCTGTTCCAACCCAGAAAACGCCCAGGATCTGGCCAACAAGTAGGTGAAAAATGCGAAAGTATGAGCCAGATAATGGCAAATACCAGACCTAACCCTGACCTAACCGGTGTTATCCTCTAAAATATAGATTGAATCCAAGTTAAACTCACTGCGTCAGTGTGGTACCAAATTACTACGTGATCCAAACCAGAAAACGCCCAGGATCTGGCCAACAAGTATGCGAAAAATGCGAAAGTATGAGCCAGATGATGGCAAATCCCAGACCTCACCCCGACCTAACCGTCGTTATCCTTTAAAATATAGATCGGACCCAGGATTAGTTCACTGTTCAAGTGTGGTATCACATTACTACGTGATCCAACCAAGAAAAAGCCAGCGTTTAGCCAACAATTATGCGAAAAAGGTGAAAGTATGAGCCAGATGATGGCAAATACCAGACCTATCCCAAACCTAACCAGTGCTACCCTCTAATATATAGATCGAATCCAGGATTAACTCACTGTTTCAGTGTGGTACGTCATTACTACGTGATCCAACCCAGAAAACGCCCAGGATCTGGCCAACAAGTAGGTGAAAAATGCGAATGCATGAGCCAGATGATGGCAAATACCAGACCTAACCCTGACCTAACCGGTGTTATCCTCTAAAATATAGATTGAATCCAAGATAAACTCACTGCGTCAGTGTGGTACCAAATTACTACGTGATCCAAACCAGAAAACGCCCAGGATCTGGCCAACAAGTATGCGAAAAATGCCAAGGCATGAGCCAGATGATGGCAAATTCCAGACCTAACCCATACCTAACCGGTGTTACCCTCTAATATATAGATCGAATCCAGGATTACTTCACTTTTTCAGTGCGGTACCACACTACTACGTGTTCCAAACCAGATAAAGCCCAGGATCTGGCCAACAAGTATGCGAAAAATGAGAAAGTATGAGCCAGATAATATCAAATACCTGACCTAACCCAAACCAAACCGGTGTTACCCTCTAATATATAGATCGAATCCAGGATTAATTCACTGTTTCTGTGTGGCATCACACTACTACGTGATCCAACCCAGAAATCGCCCAGGATATTGCCAAAAAGTATGCGAAAAATGCGAAAGTATCAGGCAGACGATGGCAAATTCCAGACCTAACCCTGACCTAACCAGTGTTATCCTCTCAAATATAGATTGAATCCAGTTTTAACTCACTGTTTCAGAGTGGCTCTACATTACTACGTGATCCAAACCAGAAAACGCCCAGGATCTGGCCAACAAGTATGCGAAAAATGCGAAAGTATGAGCCAGATGATGGGAAATACCAGACCTAACCCTGACCTAACCGGTGTTATCCTCTAAAATATAGATCGAATCCAGGATTAACTCACTGTTTCAGTGTGGTATCACATTACTACGTGTTCCAAACCAGAAAACGGCCAGGACCTGGTTAACAAGTATGCGAAAAATGCGAAAGCATGAGCCAGATGATGGCAAATACCAGACCTAACCCTGACCTAACCGGTGTTATCTTCTAAAATATAGATTGAATCCAGGTTTACCTCACTGTTTGAGTGTGGCACCACATTACTACGTGTTCCAAACCAGACAAAGTCCAGGATCTGGCCAACAGGTATGCGAAAAATGAGAAAGTATGAGCCAGATAATATCAAATACCAGACCTAACCCTGACCTAATCAGTGTTATCCTCTAAAATATAGACTGAATCCAGGTTTAACTCACTGTTTCGGAGTGGCTCTACATTACTACGTGATCCAAACCAGAAAACGCCCAGGATCTGGCCAAGAAGTATGCGAAAAATGCGAAAGTATGAGCCAGATGATGGCAAATACCAGACCTAACCCTGACCTAATCAGTGTTATCCTCTAAAATATAGATTGAATCCAGGTATAACCCACTGTTTGAGAGTGGCTCTACATTACTACGTGATCCAAACCAGAAAACGCCCAGGATCTGGCCAACAAGTATGCGAAAAATGCGAAAGTATGAGCCAGATGATGGGAGATACCAGACCTAACCCCGACCTAACCGGTGTTATCCTCTAAAATATAGATCGAATCCAGGATTAACTCACTGTTTCAGTGTGGTATCACATTACTACGTGTTCCAAACCAGAAAACGGCCAGGACCTGGTTAACAAGTATGCGAAAAATGCGAAAGCATGAGCCAGATGATGGCAAATACCAGACCTAACCCTGACCTAACCGGTGTTATCTTCTAAAATATAGATGGAATCCAGGTTTACCTCACTGTTTGAGTGTGGCACCACATTACTACGTGTTCCAAACCAGACAAAGTCCAGGATCTGGCCAACAGGTATGCGAAAAATGAGAAAGTATGAGCCAGATAATATCAAATACCAGACCTAACCCTGACCTAATCAGTGTTATCCTCTAAAATATAGACTGAATCCAGGTTTAACTCACTGTTTCGGAGTGGCTCTACATTACTACGTGATCCAAACCAGAAAACGCCCAGGATCTGGCCAAGAAGTATGCGAAAAATGCGAAAGTATGAGCCAGATGATGGCAAATACCAGACCTAACCCTGACCTAACCGGTGTTACTCTCTAATATATAGATCGAATCCAGGATTACTTCACTGTCTCAGTGCGGTACCACACTACTACGTGATCCAAACTATAAATCTCCCTGGATCTGGCCAACAAGTATGCGAGAAATGCGAAAGTATGAGCCAGATGATGGCAAATACCAGACCTAACCCTGACCTTACAGGTGTTATCCCCTAAAATATAGATTGAATCCAGGTTTAACTCACTGTTTCAGAGTGGTTCTACATTACTACGTGATTCAAACCAGAAAACGCCCAGGATCTGGCCAACAAGTATGCGAAAAATGCGAAAGTATGAGACAGATGATGGCAAATACCAGACCTAACCCTGACCTAGCCGTTGTTATCCTCTAAAGTATAGATTGAATCCAGGATTAACTCACTGATTCAGTGTGGTACCATATTACTACGTTATCCATACCAGCGAACGCCCAGGATCTGGCCAACAAGTATGCGAAAAATGCGAAAGTATGAGCCAGATGATGGCAAATCCCAGACCTCACCCCGACCTAACCGGTGTTATCCTTTAAAATATAGTTCGGACCCAGGATTAATTCACTGTTCAAGTGTGGTACCACATTACTACGTGAGCCAACCCGGAAAAAGCCAAGATTTGGCCAACAATTATGCGAAAAAAGTGAAAGTATGAGCGAGATGATGGCGAATCCCAGCCCTTACCCAGATCTTACCGGTGTTATCCTCTAAAGAGTTGATCGGGCCCCGGTTTAACCCGCCGTTTCATTGTGGTACCACATTACTACGTGAGCCATACCACTAAAAGCCCAGAATCTGGCCAAGATTTATACGAAATATGCGAAAGTATGGGGCAGATAATTTCAAATACCTGACCTAACCCAAACCAAACCGGTGTTACCCTCTAATATATAGATCGCATCCAGAATTAATTCACTGTTTCAGTGTGGCATCACACTACTACGCGATCCAACCCAGAAAACGCCCAGGATCAGGGCAACAAGTAAGTGAAAAAGGCGAAAGTATGAGCCAGATAATATCAAATACCGGACCTAACCCAAACCTAACCGGTGTTACCCTCTAATATATAGATCGAATCCAGGATTAATTCACTGTTTCTGTGTGGCATCGCACTACTACGTGATCCAACCCAGAAATCGCCCAGGATCTGGCCAAAAAGTATGCGAAAGATGCGATAGTATGAACCAGATGATGGAAAATACCTGACCTAACCCTGACCTAAATGGTGTTATCCTCTAAAATATAGATCGAATCCAGGTTTAACTGACCTTTGCAGTGCGGTACCACACTACTACCTTATCCAACCCAGAAAACGCCCAGGATCTGGCCAACAAGTATGCGAAAAATGCGAAAGTATGCGCGAGATGATGGCGAATCCCAGACCTCACCGGTGTTATCCTCTAAAGAATTGATCCGACCCCGGTTTAACCCGCTGCTTCATTGTGGAACCACATTACTACGTAATCCATACCAGATAAAGCCCAGGATCTGGCCAACATTTATACAAAATATGCGAAAGTATGGGCCAGATAATATCAAATACCTGACCTAACCCAAACCAAACCGGTGTTACCCTCTAATATATAGATCGAATCCAGGATTAATTCACTGTTTCTGTGTGGCATCACACTACTACGTGATCCAACCCAGAAATCGCCCAGGATATGGCCAAAAAGTATGCGAAAAATGCGAAAGTATCAGGCAGACGATGGCAAATTCCAGACCTAACCCTGACCTAACCAGTGTTATCCTCTAAAATATAGATTGAATCCAGTTTTAACTCACTGTTTCAGAGTGGCTCTACATTACTACGTGATCCAAACCAGAAAACGCCCAGGATCTGGCCAACAAGTATGCGAAAAATGCGAAAGTATGAGCCAGATGATGGCAAATACCAGACCTTACCCTGACCTAACCGGTGTTATCCTCTAAAATATAGATTGAATCCAAGTTAAACTCACTGTTTCAGTGTGGTACCACATTACTACGTGATCCGACCCAGAAAACGCCCAGGATCTGGCCAACAAGTGTGCGAAAAATGCGAAAGTATGAGCCAGATGATGACAAATACCAGACCTAACCCAAACCTAACCTGTGTTACCCTCTAATATATAGATCGAATCCAGGATTAATTCACTGTTTCTGTGTGGCATCGCACTACTACGTGATCCAACCCAGAAATCGCCCAGGATCTGGCCAAAAAGTATGCGAAAGATGCGATAGTATGAACCAGATGATGGAAAATACCTGACCTAACCCTGACCTAACTGGTGTTATCCTCTAAAATATAGATCGAATCCAGGTTTAACTGACCGTTGCAGTGCGGTACCACACTACTACCTTATCCAACCCAGAAAACGCCCAGGATCTGGCCAACAAGTATGCGAAAAATGCGAAAGTATGCGCGAGATGATGGCGAATCCCAGACCTAACCGGTGTTATCCTCTAAAGAATTGATCGGACCCCGGTTTAACCCGCTGCTTCATTGTGGTACCACATTACTACGTAATCCATACCAGATAAAGCTCAGGATCTGGCCAACATTTATACAAAATATGCGAAAGTATGGGCCAGATAATATCAAATACCAGACCTAGCCCAAACCTAACCGGTGCTACCCTCTAATATATAGATCGAATCCAGGATTAATTCACTGTTTCTGTGTGGCATCACACTACTACGTGATCCAACCCAGAAATCGCCCAGGATCTGGCCAAAAAGTATGCGAAAGATGCGATAGTATGAGCCAGATGATGGAAAATACCTGACCTAACCCTGACCTAACTGGTGTTATCCTCTGAAATATAGATCGAATCCAGGTTTAACTGACCGTTGCAGTGCGGTACCACACTACTACATTATCCAACCCAGAAAACGCCCAGGATCTGGCCAACAAATATGCGAAAAATGCGAAAGTATGAGCCGGATGATGGCAAATACCAGACCTAACCCTGACCTAACTGGTGTTATCCTCTAAAACATAGACCGAATCCAGGATTACTTCACTGTGTCAGTGCGGTACCACACTACTACCTGCTCCAACCCAGAAAACGCCCAGGATCTGGCCAACAAGTAGGTGAAAAATGCGAAAGTATGAGCCAGATAATGGCAAATACCAGACCTAACCCTGACCTAACCGGTGTTACCCTCTAAAATATAGATGGAATCCATGATTTACTCACTGTTTCAGTGTGGTACCACATTACTACGTGATCCAAACCAGAAAACGCCCAGGATCTGGCCAACAAGTATGCGAAAAATGCGAAAGTATGAGCCAGATGATGGCAAATCCCAGACCTCACCCCGACCTAACCGTTGTTATCCTTTAAAATATAGATCGGACCCAGGATTAATTCACTGTTCAAGTGTGGTATCACATTACTACGTGATCCAAACCAGAAAACACCCAGGATCTGGCCAACAAGAATGCGAAAAATGCCAAAGCATGAGCCAGATGACGGCAAATACCAGACCTAACCCTGACCTAACCGGTGTTATCCTCTAAAATATAGATTGAATCCAAGATAAACTCACTGCGTCAGTGTGGTACCAAATTACTACGTGATCCAAACCAGAAAACGCCCAGGATCTGGCCAACAAGTATGCGAAAAATGCGAAAGTATGAGCCAGATGATGGCAAATACCAGACCTAACCCTGACCTAACCGGTGTTACCCTCTAAAATATAGATCGAATCCAGGATTAATTCACTGTTTCTGTGTGGCATCACACTACTACGTGATCCAACCCAGATAAAGCCCAGGATCTGGCCAACAAGTATGCGAAAAATGAGAAAGTATGAGCCAGATAATATCAAATACCTGACCTAACCCAAACCAAACCGGTGTTACCCTCTAATATATAGATCGAATCCAGGATTAATTCACTGTTTCTGTGTGGCATCAAACTACTACGTGATCCAACCCAGAAATCGCCCAGGATATGGCCAAAAAGTATGCGAAAAATGCGAAAGTATCAGGCAGACGATGGCAAATTCCAGACCTAACCGTGACCTAACCAGTGTTATCCTCTAAAATATAGATTGAATCCAGTTTTAACTCACTGTTTCAGAGTGGCTCTACATTACTACGTGATCCAAACCAGAAAACGCCCAGGATCTGGCAAACAAGTATGCGAAAAATGCGAAAGTATGAGCCAGATGATGGGAAATACCAGACCTAACCCTGACCTAACCGGTGTTATCCTCTAAAATATAGATCGAATCCAGGATTAACGCACTGTTTCAGTGTGGTATCACATTACTACGTGTTCCAAACCAGAAAACGGCCAGGACCTGGTTAACAAGTATGCGAAAAATGCGAAAGCATGAGCCAGATGATGGCAAATACCAGACCTAACCCTGACCTAACCGGTGTTATCTTCTAAAATATAGATTGAATCCAGGTTTGACTCACTGTTTGAGTGTGGCACCACATTACTACGTATTCCAAACCAGACAAAGCCCAGGATCTGGCCAACAAGTATGCGAAAAATGAGAAAGTATGAGCCAGATAATATCAAATACCTGACCTAACCCAAACCAAACCGGTGTTACCCTCTAATATATAGATCGAATCCAGGATTAATTCATTGTTTCTGTGTGGCATCACACTACTACGTGATCCAACCCAGAAATCGCCCAGGATCTGGCCAAGAAGTATGCGAAAAATGCGAAAGTATGAGCCAGATGATGGCAAATTCCAGACCTAACCCTGACCTAACCGGTGTTATCCTCTAAAATATAGATTGAATCCAGTTTTAACTCACTGTTTCAGAGTGGCTCTACATTACTACGTGTTCCAAACCAGAAAACGGCCAGGATCTGGCCAACAAGTGTGCGAAAAATGCGAAAGTATGAGCCAGATGATGACAAATACCAGACCTAACCCAAAGCTAACCTGTGTTACCCTCTAATATATAGATCGAATCCAGGATTAGCTCACAGTTGCAGTGTGGTACCATATTACTACGTGATCCAAACCAGAAATCGCCCTGGATCTGGCCATCAAGTATGCGAAAAATGCGAAAGTATCAGGCAGACGATGGCAAATTCCAGACCTAACCCTGACCTAACCGGTGTTATCCTCTAAAATATAGATCGAATCCAGGTTTAACTGACCGTTGCAGTGCGGTACCACACTACTACATTATCCAACCCAGAAAACGCCCAAGATCTGGCCAACAAGTATGCGAAAAATGCGAAAGTATGAGCCGGATGATGGCAAATACCAGACCTAACCCTGACCTAACCGGTGTTATCCTCTAAAATATAGATTGAATCCAGGTTTAACTCACTGTTGCAGTGTGGAACCACATTACTACTTAACCCAAACCAGAAAACGCCCAGGATCTGGCCAACAAGTATGCGAAAAATGCCAAAGCATGAGCCAGATGATGGCAAATACCAGACCTAACCCTGACCTAACCGGTGTTATCCTCTAAAATATAAATCGAATCCAGGATTAACTCACTGTTTCAGTGTTGCATCACATTACCACGTGTTCCAAACCAGAAAACGCCCAGGATCTGGCCAACAAGTATGCGAAAAATGCGAAAGTATGAGCCAGATGATGGCAAATACCAGACCTAACCCAAACCTAACCTGTGTTACCCTCTAATGTATAGATCGAATCCGTGTTTAACTGACCGTTGCAGTGCGGTACCACACTACTACATTATCCAACCCAGAAGACGCCCAGGATCTGGCCAAAAAGTATGCGAAAAATGCGAAAGTATGAGCCGGATGATGGCAAATTCCAGACCTAACCCTGACCTAACCGGTGTTATCCTCTAAAATATAGATTGAATCCAGGTTTAACTCACTGTTTGAGTGAGGTGCCACATTACTACGTGATCCAAACCAGAAAACGCCCAGGATCTGGCCAACAAGTATACGAAAGATGCGATAGTATGAGCCAGATGATGGCAAATACCAGACCTTACCCTGACCTAACCGGTGTTATCCTCTAAAATATAGATTGAATCCAGGTTTAACCCACTTATGCAGTGTGGAACCACATTACTACGTGATCCAATCCAGAAAACGCCCAGGATCTGGCCAACAAGTATGCGAAAAATGCGAAAGTATGAGCTGGATGATGGCAAATACCAGACCTAACACTGATCTAACCGGTGTTATCCTCTGAAATATAGATGGCATCCAGGATTACTTCACTGCTTCAGTGCGGTACCACACTACTACCTGATACAACCCAGAAAACGCCCAGGATCTGGCCAACAAGTATGCGAAAAATGCGAAACTATGAGCCAGATATTGGCAACTAACAGACCTAACCCTGACCTAGCCGGTGTTATCCTCTAAAATATAGATTGTATCCAGGTTTAACCCACTTATGCAGTGTGGAACCACATTACTACGTGATCCAATCCAGAAAACGCCCAGGATCTGGCCAACAAGTATGCGAAAAATGCGAAAGTATGAGCCAGATAATTTCAAATACCTGAACTAACCCAAACCTAACCGGTGTTACCCTCTAATATATAGATCGAATCCAGGATTAATTCACTGTTTCTGTGTGGCATCACACTACTACGTGATCCAACCCAGAAATCGCCCAGGATCTGGGCAAAAAGTATGCGAAAGATGCGATAGTATGAGCCAGATGATGGCAAATACCAGACCTTACCCTGACCTAACCGGTGTTATCCTCTAAAATATAGATTGAATCCAAGTTAAACTCACTGTTTCAGTGTTGCATCACATTACTACGTGTTCCAAACCCGAAAACGCCCAGGATCTGGCCAACAAGTATGCGAAAAATGCGAAAGTATGAGCCAGATGATGGCAAATACCAGACCTAACCCTGACCTAACCAGTGTTATCCTCTAAAATATAGATTGAATCCAGGTTTAACTCACTGTTGCAGTGTGGTGCCACATTACTACGTGATCCAAACCAGAAAACGCCCAGGATCTGGCCAACAAGTATGCGAAAAATGCGAAAGTATGAGCCAGATGATGGCAAATACCAGACCTAACCCTGACCTAACCGGTGTTATCCTCTAAAATATAGATTGTATCCAGGTTTAACTCACTGTTTCAGAGTGGTTCTACATTACTACGTGATCCAAACCAGAAAACGCCCAGGATCTGGCTAACAAGTATGCGAAAAATGCGAATGTATGAGCCAGATGATGGCAAATACCAGACCTAACCCAAACCTAACCGGTGTTACCCTTCTAATATATAGATCGAATCCAGGATTACTTCACTGTTTCAGTGCGGTACCACACTACTACCTGGTCCAAACCAGAAAACGCCCAGGATCTGGCCAACAAGTATGCGAAGAATGCGAATGCATGAGCCAGATGATGGCAAATACCAGACCTAACCCTGACCTAACACGTGTTATCCTCTAAAAAATAGATTGAATCCAAGATAAACTCACTGCGTCAGTGTGGTACCAAATTACTACGTGATCCAAACCAGAAAACGCCCAGGATCTGGCCAACAAGTATGCGAAAAATGCGAAAGTATGAGCCAGATGATGGCAAATACCAGACCTAACCCTGACCTAACCAGTGTTATCCTCTAAAATATAGATTGAATCCAGGTTTAACTCACTGTTGCAGTGTGGTGCCACATTACTACGTGATCCAAACCAGAAAACGCCCAGGATCTGGCCAACAAGTATGCGAAAAATGCGAAAGTATGAGCCAGATGATGGCAAATACCAGACCTAACCCTGACCTAACCGGTGTTATCCTCTAAAATATAGATTGTATCCAGGTTTAACTCACTGTTTCAGAGTGGTTCTACATTACTACGTGATCCAAACCAGAAAACGCCCAGGATCTGGCTAACAAGTATGCGAAAAATGCGAATGTATGAGCCAGATGATGGCAAATACCAGACCTAACCCAAACCTAACCGGTGTTACCCTTCTAATATATAGATCGAATCCAGGATTACTTCACTGTTTCAGTGCGGTACCACACTACTACCTGGTCCAAACCAGAAAACGCCCAGGATCTGGCCAACAAGTATGCGAAGAATGCGAATGCATGAGCCAGATGATGGCAAATACCAGACCTAACCCTGACCTAACACGTGTTATCCTCTAAAAAATAGATTGAATCCAAGATAAACTCACTGCGTCAGTGTGGTACCAAATTACTACGTGATCCAAACCAGAAAACGCCCAGGATCTGGCCAACAAGTATGCGAAAAATGCGAAAGTATGAGCCGGATGATGGCAAATACCAGACCTAACCCTGACCTAACCGGTGTTATCCTCTAATATATAGATCGAATCCAGGATTAACTCACTGTTTCAGTGTGGTACGTCATTACTACGTGATCCAAACCAGAAAACGCCCAGGATATGGCCAACAAGTATGCGAAAAATGCGAAAGCATGAGCCAGATTATGGCAAATACAGACCTAATCCAAACCTAACCGGTGTTACCCTCTAATATATAGATCGAATCCAGGATTAACTCACTGTTTCAGTGTGGTACCACATTACAACGTGATCATAACGAGAAAACACCCAGGATCTGGCCAACAAGTATGCGAAAAATGCGAATGCATGAGCCAGATGATGGCAAATACCAGACCTAACCCTGACCTAACCGGTGTTATCCTCGAAAATATAGATTGAATCCAAGATAAACTCACTGCGTCAGTGCGGTACCAAATTACTACGTGATCCTAACCAGAAAACGCCCAGGATCTGGCCATCAAGTATGCGAAAAATGCGAAAGTATGAGCCAGATGATGGCAAATACCAGACCTAAGCCAAACCTTACCGTTGTTACCCTCTAATATATAGACCGAATCCAGGATTACTTCACTGTTTCAGTGCGGTACCACACTACTACCTGTTCCAACCCAGAAAACGCCCAGGATCTGGCCAACAAGTAGGTGAAAAATGCGAAAGTATGAGCCAGATAATGGCAAATACCAGACCTAACCCTGACCTAACCGGTGTTACCCTCTAAAATATAGATGGAATCCATGATTTACTCACTGTTTCAGTGTGGTACCACATTACTACGTGATCCAAACCAGAAAACGCCCAGGATCTGGCCAACAAGTATGCGAAAAATGCGAAAGTATGAGCCAGATGATGGCAAATCCCAGACCTCACCCCGACCTAACCGTTGTTATCCTTTAAAATATAGATCGGACCCAGGACTAATTCACTGTTCAAGTGTGGTATCACATTACTACGTGATCCAAACCAGAAAACACCCAGGATCTGGCCAACAAGAATGCGAAAAATGCCAAAGCATGAACCAGATGATGGCAAATACCAGACCTAACCCTGACCTAACCGGTGTTATCCTCTAAAATATAGATTGAATCCAAGATAAACTCACTGCGTCAGTGTGGTACCAAATTACTACGTGATCCAAACCAGAAAACGCCCAGGATCTGGCCAACAAGTATGCGAAAAATGCGAAAGTATGAGCCAGATGATGGCAAATACCAGACCTAACCCTGACCTAACCGGTGTTACCCTCTAAAATATAGATCGAATCCAGGATTAACTCACTGTTTCAGTGTGGTATCACATTACTACGTGTTCCAAACCAGAAAACGCCCAGGATCTGGCCAACAAGTATGCGAAAAATGCCAAGGCATGAGCCAGATGATGGCAAATTCCAGACCTAACCCAAACCTAACCGGTGTTACCCTCTAATATATAGATCGAATCCAGGATTACTTCACTGCTTCAGTGCGGTACCACACTACTACGTGTTCCAAACCAGATAAAGCCCAGGATCTGGCCAACAAGTATGCGAAAAATGAGAAAGTATGAGCCAGATAATATCAAATACCTGACCTAACCCAAACCAAACCGGTGTTACCCTCTAATATATAGATCGAATCCAGGATTAATTCACTGTTTCTGTGTGGCATCACACTACTACGTGATCCATCCCAGAAATCGCCCAGGATATGGCCAAAAAGTATGCGAAAAATGCGAAAGTATCAGGCAGACGATGGCAAATTCCAGACCTAACCCTGACCTAACCAGTGTTATCCTCTAAAATATAGATTTAATCCAGTTTTAACTCACTGTTTCAGAGTGGCTCTACATTACTACGTGATCCAAACCAGAAAACGCCCAGGATCTAGCCAACAAGTATGCGAAAAATGCGAAAGTATGAGCCAGATGATGGGAAATACCAGACCTAACCCTGACCTAACCGGTGTTATCCTCTAAAATATAGATCGAATCCAGGATTAACGCACTGTTTCAGTGTGGTATCACATTACTACGTGTTCCAAACCAGAAAACGGCCAGGACCTGGTTAACAAGTATGCGAAAAATGCGAAAGCATGAGCCAGATGATGGCAAATACCAGACCTAACCCTGACCTAACCGGTGTTATCTTCTAAAATATAGATTGAATCCAGGTTTAACTCACTGTTTGAGTGTGGCACCACATTACTACGTATTCCAAACCAGACAAAGCCCAGGATCTGGCCAACAAGTATGCGAAAAATGAGAAAGTATGAGCCAGATAATATCAAATACCTGACCTAACCCAAACCAAACCGGTGTTACCCTCTAATATATAGATCGAATCCAGGATTAATTCACTGTTTCTGTGTGGCATCACACTACTACGTGAGCCAACCCAGAAATCGCCCAGGATCTGGCCAACAAGTATGCGAAAAATGCGAAAGTATGAGCCAGATGATGGCAAATACCAGACCTTACCCTGACCTAACCGGTGTTATCCTCTAAAATATAGATTGAATCCAAGTTAAACTCACTGTTTCAGTGTTGCATCACATTACTACGTGTTCCAAACCAGAAAACGCCCAGGATCTGGCCAACAAGTATGCGAAAAATGCGAAAGTATGAGCCAGATGATGGCAAATACCAGACCTAACCCTGACCTAACCGGTGTTATCCTCTAAAATATAGATTGTATCCAGGTTTAACTCACTGTTTCAGAGTGGTTCTACATTACTACGTGATCCAAACCAGAAAACGCCCAGGATCTGGCTAACAAGTATGCGAAAAATGCGAATGTATGAGCCAGATGATGGCAAATACCAGACCTAACCCAAACCTAACCGGTGTTACCCTTCTAATATATAGATCGAATCCAGGATTACTTCACTGTTTCAGTGCGGTACCACACTACTACCTGGTCCAAACCAGAAAACGCCCAGGATCTGGCCAACAAGTATGCGAAAAATGCGAATGCATGAGCCAGATGATGGCAAATACCAGACCTAACCCTGACCTAACACGTGTTATCCTCTAAAAAATAGATTGAATCCAAGATAAACTCACTGCGTCAGTGTGGTACCAAATTACTACGTGATCCAAACCAGAAAACGCCCAGGATCTGGCCAACAAGTTTGCGAAAAATGCGAAAGTATGAGCCGGATGATGGCAAATACCAGACCTAACCCTGACCTAACCGGTGTTATCCTCTAATATATAGATCGAATCCAGGATTAACTCACTGTTTCAGTGTGGTACGTCATTACTACGTGATCCAAACCAGAAAACGCCCAGGATATGGCCAACAAGTATGCGAAAAATGCGAAAGCATGAACCAGATTATGGCAAATACAGACCTAACCCAAACCTAACCGGTGTTACCCTCTAATATATAGATCGAATCCAGGATTAACTCACTGCGTCAGTGTGGTACCAAATTACTACGTGATCCTAACCAGAAAACGCCCAGGATCTGGCCAACAAGTATGCGAAAAATGCGAATGCATGAGCCAGATGATGGCAAATACCAGACCTAACCCTGACCTAACCGGTGTTATCCTCTAAAATATAGATTGATCCAAGATAAACTCACTGCGTCAGTGGGGTACCAAATTACTACGTGATCCTAACCAGAAAACGCCCAGGATCTGGCCATCAAGTATGCGAAAAATGCGAAAGTATGAGCCAGATGATGGCAAATACCAGACCTAAGCCAAACCTTACCGTTGTTACCCTCTAATATATAGACCGAATCCAGGATTACTTCACTGTTTCAGTGCGGTACCACACTACTACCTTTTCCAACCCAGAAAACGCCCAGGATCTGGCCAACAAGTAGGTGAAAAATGCGAAAGTATGAGCCAGATAATGGCAAATACCAGACCTAACCCTGACCTAACCGGTGTTACCCTCTAAAATATAGATGGAATCCATGATTTACTCACTGTTTCAGTGTGGTACCACATTACTACGTGATCCAAACCAGAAAACGCCCAGGATCTGGCCAACAAGTATGCGAAAAATGCGAAAGTATGAGCCAGATGATGGCAAATCCCAGACCTCACCCCGATCTAACCGTTGTTATCCTGTAAAATATAGATCGGACCCAGGATTAATTCACTGTTCAAGTGTGGTATCACATTACTACGTGATCCAAACCAGAAAACACCCAGGATCTGGCCAACAAGAATGCGAAAAATGCCAAAGCATGAACCAGATGATGGCAAATACCAGACCTAACCCTGACCTAACCAGTGTTATCCTCTAAAATATAGATTGAATCCAGTTTTATCTCACTGGTTCAGAGTGGCTCTACATTACTACGTGTTCCAAACCAGAAAACGCCCAGGATCTGGCCAACAAGTATGCGAAAAATGCGAAAGTATGAGCCAGATGATGGCAAATACCAGACCTAACCCAATCCTAACCTGTGTTACCATCTAATATATAGATCGAATCCGTGTTTAACTGACCGCTGCAGTGCGGTACCACACTACTACATTATCCAACCCAGAAGACGCCCAGGATCTGGCCAACAAGTATGCGAAAAATGCGAAAGTATGAGCCAGATGATGGCAAATACCAGACCTAACCCTGACCTAACCGGTGTTATCTTCTAAAGTATAGATTGAATCCAGGTTTAACTCACTGTTTGAGTGTGGCACCACATTACTACGTATTCCAAACCAGACAAAGCCCAGGATCTGGCCAACAAGTATGCGAAAAATGAGAAAGTATGAGCCAGATAATATCAAATACCTGACCTAACCCAAACCAAACCGGTGTTACCCTCTAATATATAGATCGAATCCAGGATTAATTCACTGTTTCTGTGTGGCATCACACTACTACGTGATCCAACCCAGAAATCGCCCAGGATCTGGCCAAGAAGTATGCGAAAAATGCGAAAGTATGAGCCAGATGATGGCAAATACCAGACCTAACCCTGACCTAATCAGTGTTATCCTCTAAAATATAGATTGAATCCAGGTTTAACTCACTGTTTCAGAGTGGCTCTACATTACTACGTGATCCAAACCAGAAAACGCCCAGGATCTGGCCAACAAGTATGCGAAAAATGCGAAAGTATGAGCCGGATGATGGCAAATTCCAGACCTAACCCTGACCTAACCGGTGTTATCCTCTAAAATATAGATTGAATCCAGGTTTAACTCACTGTTTGAGTGAGGTGCCACATTACTACGTGATCCAAACCAGAAAACGCCCAGGATCTGGCCAACAAGTATGCGAAAAATGCGAAAGTATGAGCCAGATATTGGCAACTAACAGACCTAACCCTGACCTAGCCGGTGTTATCCTCTAAAATATAGATTGAATCCAAGATAAACTCACTGCGTCAGTGCGGTACCAAATTACTACGTGATCCTAACCAGAAAACGCCCAGGATCTGGCCATCAAGTATGCGAAAAATGCGAAAGTATGAGCCAGATGATGGCAAATACCAGACCTAAGCCAAACCTTACCGTTGTTACCCTCTAATATATAGACCGAATCCAGGATTACTTCACTGTTTCAGTGCGGTACCACACTACTACCTGTTCCAACCCAGAAAACGCCCAGGATCTGGCCAACAAGTAGGTGAAAAATGCGAAAGTATGAGCCAGATGATGGCAAATACCAGACCTAACCCTGACCTAACCGGTGTTACCCTCTAAAATATAGATGGAATCCATGATTTACTCACTGTTTCAGTGTGGTACCACATTACTACGTGATCCAAACCAGAAAACGCCCAGGATCTGGCCAACAAGTATGCGAAAAATGCGAAAGTATGAGCCAGATGATGGCAAATCCCAGACCTCACCCCGACCTAACCGTTGTTATCCTTTAAAATATAGATCGGACCCAGGACTAATTCACTGTTCAAGTGTGGTATCACATTACTACGTGATCCAAACCAGAAAACACCCAGGATCTGGCCAACAAGAATGCGAAAAATGCCAAAGCATGAACCAGATGATGGCAAATACCAGACCTAACCCTGACCTAACCGGTGTTATCCTCTAAAATATAGATTGAATCCAAGATAAACTCACTGCGTCAGTGTGGTACCAAATTACTACGTGATCCAAACCAGAAAACGCCCAGGATCTGGCCAACAAGTATGCGAAAAATGCGAAAGTATGAGCCAGATGATGGCAAATACCAGACCTAACCCTGACCTAACCGGTGTTACCCTCTAAAATATAGATCGAATCCAGGATTAACTCACTGTTTCAGTGTGGTATCACATTACTACGTGTTCCAAACCAGAAAACGCCCAGGATCTGGCCAACAAGTATGCGAAAAATGCCAAGGCATGAGCCAGATGATGGCAAATTCCAGACCTAACCCAAACCTAACCGGTGTTACCCTCTAATATATAGATCGAATCCAGGATTACTTCACTGCTTCAGTGCGGTACCACACTACTACGTGTTCCAAACCAGATAAAGCCCAGGATCTGGCCAACAAGTATGCGAAAAATGAGAAAGTATGAGCCAGATAATATCAAATACCTGACCTAACCCAAACCAAACCGGTGTTACCCTCTAATATATAGATCGAATCCAGGATTAATTCACTGTTTCTGTGTGGCATCACACTACTACGTGATCCATCCCAGAAATCGCCCAGGATATGGCCAAAAAGTATGCGAAAAATGCGAAAGTATCAGGCAGACGATGGCAAATTCCAGACCTAACCCTGACCTAACCAGTGTTATCCTCTAAAATATAGATTTAATCCAGTTTTAACTCACTGTTTCAGAGTGGCTCTACATTACTACGTGATCCAAACCAGAAAACGCCCAGGATCTGGCCAACAAGTATGCGAAAAATGCGAAAGTATGAGCCAGATGATGGGAAATACCAGACCTAACCCTGACCTAACCGGTGTTATCCTCTAAAATATAGATCGAATCCAGGATTAACGCACTGTTTCAGTGTGGTATCACATTACTACGTGTTCCAAACCAGAAAACGGCCAGGACCTGGTTAACAAGTATGCGAAAAATGCGAAAGCATGAGCCAGATGATGGCAAATACCAGACCTAACCCTGACCTAACCGGTGTTATCTTCTAAAATATAGATTGAATCCAGGTTTAACTCACTGTTTGAGTGTGGCACCACATTACTACGTATTCCAAACCAGACAAAGCCCAGGATCTGGCCAACAAGTATGCGAAAAATGAGAAAGTATGAGCCAGATAATATCAAATACCTGACCTAACCCAAACCAAACCGGTGTTACCCTCTAATATATAGATCGAATCCAGGATTAATTCACTGTTTCTGTGTGGCATCACACTACTACGTGAGCCAACCCAGAAATCGCCCAGGATCTGGCCAACAAGTATGCGAAAAATGCGAAAGTATGAGCCAGATGATGGCAAATACCAGACCTTACCCTGACCTAACCGGTGTTATCCTCTAAAATATAGATTGAATCCAAGTTAAACTCACTGTTTCAGTGTTGCATCACATTACTACGTGTTCCAAACCAGAAAACGCCCAGGATCTGGCCAACAAGTATGCGAAAAATGCGAAAGTATGAGCCAGATGATGGCAAATACCAGACCTAACCCTGACCTAACCGGTGTTATCCTCTAAAATATAGATTGTATCCAGGTTTAACTCACTGTTTCAGAGTGGTTCTACATTACTACGTGATCCAAACCAGAAAACGCCCAGGATCTGGCTAACAAGTATGCGAAAAATGCGAATGTATGAGCCAGATGATGGCAAATACCAGACCTAACCCAAACCTAACCGGTGTTACCCTTCTAATATATAGATCGAATCCAGGATTACTTCACTGTTTCAGTGCGGTACCACACTACTACCTGGTCCAAACCAGAAAACGCCCAGGATCTGGCCAACAAGTATGCGAAAAATGCGAATGCATGAGCCAGATGATGGCAAATACCAGACCTAACCCTGACCTAACACGTGTTATCCTCTAAAAAATAGATTGAATCCAAGATAAACTCACTGCGTCAGTGTGGTACCAAATTACTACGTGATCCAAACCAGAAAACGCCCAGGATCTGGCCAACAAGTTTGCGAAAAATGCGAAAGTATGAGCCGGATGATGGCAAATACCAGACCTAACCCTGACCTAACCGGTGTTATCCTCTAATATATAGATCGAATCCAGGATTAACTCACTGTTTCAGTGTGGTACGTCATTACTACGTGATCCAAACCAGAAAACGCCCAGGATATGGCCAACAAGTATGCGAAAAATGCGAAAGCATGAACCAGATTATGGCAAATACAGACCTAACCCAAACCTAACCGGTGTTACCCTCTAATATATAGATCGAATCCAGGATTAACTCACTGCGTCAGTGTGGTACCAAATTACTACGTGATCCTAACCAGAAAACGCCCAGGATCTGGTCAACAAGTATGCGAAAAATGCGAATGCATGAGCCAGATGATGGCAAATACCAGACCTAACCCTGACCTAACCGGTGTTATCCTCTAAAATATAGATTGAATCCAAGATAAACTCACTGCGTCAGTGGGGTACCAAATTACTACGTGATCCTAACCAGAAAACGCCCAGGATCTGGCCATCAAGTATGCGAAAAATGCGAAAGTATGAGCCAGATGATGGCAAATACCAGACCTAAGCCAAACCTTACCGTTGTTACCCTCTAATATATAGACCGAATCCAGGATTACTTCACTGTTTCAGTGCGGTACCACACTACTACCTTTTCCAACCCAGAAAACGCCCAGGATCTGGCCAACAAGTAGGTGAAAAATGCGAAAGTATGAGCCAGATAATGGCAAATACCAGACCTAACCCTGACCTAACCGGTGTTACCCTCTAAAATATAGATGGAATCCATGATTTACTCACTGTTTCAGTGTGGTACCACATTACTACGTGATCCAAACCAGAAAACGCCCAGGATCTGGCCAACAAGTATGCGAAAAATGCGAAAGTATGAGCCAGATGATGGCAAATCCCAGACCTCACCCCGATCTAACCGTTGTTATCCTTTAAAATATAGATCGGACCCAGGATTAATTCACTGTTCAAGTGTGGTATCACATTACTACGTGATCCAAACCAGAAAACACCCAGGATCTGGCCAACAAGAATGCGAAAAATGCCAAAGCATGAACGAGATGATGGCAAATACCAGACCTAACCCTGACCTAACCAGTGTTATCCTCTAAAATATAGATTGAATCCAGTTTTATCTCACTGTTTCAGAGTGGCTCTACATTATTACGTGTTCCAAACCAGAAAACGCCCAGGATCTGGCCAACAAGTATGCGAAAAATGCGAAAGTATGAGCCAGATGATGGCAAATACCAGACCTAACCCAATCCTAACCTGTGTTACCATCTAATATATAGATCGAATCCGTGTTTAACTGACCGTTGCAGTGCGGTACCACACTACTACATTATCCAACCCAGAAGACGCCCAGGATCTGGCCAACAAGTATGCGAAAAATGCGAAAGTATGAGCCAGATGATGGCAAATACCAGACCTAACCCTGACCTAACCGGTGTTATCTTCTAAAGTATAGATTGAATCCAGGTTTAACTCACTGTTTGAGTGTGGCACCACATTACTACGTATTCCAAACCAGACAAAGCCCAGGATCTGGCCAACAAGTATGCGAAAAATGAGAAAGTATGAGCCAGATAATATCAAATACCTGACCTAACCCAAACCAAACCGGTGTTACCCTCTAATATATAGATCGAATCCAGGATTAATTCACTGTTTCTGTGTGGCATCACACTACTACGTGATCCAACCCAGAAATCGCCCAGGATCTGGCCAAGAAGTATGCGAAAAATGCGAAAGTATGAGCCAGATGATGGCAAATACCAGACCTAACCCTGACCTAATCAGTGTTATCCTCTAAAATATAGATTGAATCCAGGTTTAACTCACTGTTTCAGAGTGGCTCTACATTACTACGTGATCCAAACCAGAAAACGCCCAGGATCTGGCCAACAAGTATGCGAAAAATGCGAAAGTATGAGCCGGATGATGGCAAATTCCAGACCTAACCCTGACCTAACCGGTGTTATCCTCTAAAATATAGATTGAATCCAGGTTTAACTCACTGTTTGAGTGAGGTGCCACATTACTACGTGATCCAAACCAGAAAACGCCCAGGATCTGGCCAACAAGTATGCGAAAAATGCGAAAGTATGAGCCAGATATTGGCAACTAACAGACCTAACCCTGACCTAGCCGGTGTTATCCTCTAAAATATAGATTGTATCCAGGTTTAACCCACTTATGCAGTGTGGAACCACATTACTACGTGATCCACTCCAGAAAACGCCCAGGATCTGGCCAACAAGTATGCGAAAAATGCGAAAGTATGAGCCAGATAATTTCAAATACCTGACCTAACCCAAACCTAACCGGTGTTACCCTCTAATATATAGATCGAATCCAGGATTAATTCACTGTTTCTGTGTGGCATCACACTACTACGTGATCCAACCCAGAAATCGCCCAGGATCTGGCCAAAAAGTATGCGAAAGATGCGATAGTATGAGCCAGATGATGGCAAATACCAGACCTTACCCTGACCTAACCGGTGTTATCCTCTAAAATATAGATTGAATCCAAGTTAAACTCACTGTTTCAGTGTTGCATCACATTACTACGTGTTCCAAACCAGAAAACGCCCTGGATCTGGCCAACAAGTATGCGAAAAATGCGAAAGTATGAGCCAGATGATGGCAAATACCAGACCTAACCCTGACCTAACCAGTGTTATCCTCTAAAATATAGATTGAATCCAGGTTTAACTCACTGTTGCAGTGTGGTGCCACATTACTACGTGATCCAAACCAGAAAACGCCCAGGATCTGGCCAACAAGTATGCGAAAAATGCGAAAGTATGAGCCAGATGATGGCAAATACCAGACCTAACCCTGACCTAACCGGTGTTATCCTCTAAAATATAGATTGTATCCAGGTTTAACTCACTGTTTCAGAGTGGTTCTACATTACTACGTGATCCAAACCAGAAAACGCCCAGGATCTGGCTAACAAGTATGCGAAAAATGCGAATGTATGAGCCAGATGATGGCAAATACCAGACCTAACCCAAACCTAACCGGTGTTACTCTTCTAATATATAGATCGAATCCAGGATTACTTCACTGTTTCAGTGCGGTACCACACTACTACCTGGTCCAAACCAGAAAACGCCCAGGATCTGGCCAACAAGTATGCGAAAAATGCGAATGCATGAGCCAGATGATGGCAAATACCAGACCTAACCCTGACCTAATACGTGTTATCCTCTAAAAAATAGATTGAAACCAAGATAAACTCACTGCGTCAGTGTGGTACCAAATTACTACGTGATCCAAACCAGAAAACGCCCAGGATCTGGCCAACAAGTATGCGAAAAATGCGAAAGTATGAGCCGGATGATGGCAAATACCAGACCTAACCCTGACCTAACCGGTGTTATCCTCTAATATATAGATCGAATCCAGGATTTACTCACTGTTTCAGTGTGGTACGTCATTACTACGTGATCCAAACCAGAAAACGCCCAGGATATGGCCAACAAGTATGCGAAAAATGCGAAAGCATGTGCCAGATTATGGCAAATACAGACCTAACCCAAACCTAACCGGTGTTACCCTCTAATATATATATCGAATCCAGGATTAACTCACTGTTTCAGTGTGGTACCACATTACAACGTGATCATAACGAGAAAACACCCAGGATCTGGCCAACAAGTATGCGAAAAATGCGAATGCATGAGCCACATGGTGGCAAATACCAGACCTAACCCTGACCTAACCGGTGTTATCCTCTAAAATATAGATTGAATCCAAGATAAACTCACTGCGTCAGTGTGGTACCAAATTACTACGTGATCCTAACCAGAAAACGCCCAGGATCTGGCCATCAAGTTTGCGAAAAATGCGAAAGTATGAGCCAGATGATGGCAAATACCAGACCTAAGCCAAACCTAACCGTTGTTACCCTCTAATATATAGACCGAATCTAGGATTACTTCACTGTTTCAGTGCGGTACCACACTACTACCTGTTCCAACCCAGAAAACGCCCAGGATCTGGCCAACAAGTAGGTGAAAAATGCGAAACTATGAGCCAGATAATGGCAAATACCAGACCTAACCCTGACCTAACCGGTGTTACCCTCTAAAATATAGATGGAATCCATGATTTACTCACTGTTTCAGAGTGGTACCACATTACTACGTGATCCAAACCAGAAAACGCCCAGGATCTGGCCAACAAGTATGCGAAAAATGCGAAAGTATGAGCCAGATGATGGCAAATCCCAGACCTCACCCCGACCTAACCGTCGTTATCCTTTAAAATATAGATCGGACCCAGGATTAGTTCACTGTTCAAGTGTGGTATCACATTACTACGTGATCCAACCAAGAAAAAGCCAGCGTTTAGCCAACAATTATGCGAAAAAGGTGAAAGTATGAGCCAGATGATGGCAAATACCAGACCTATCCCAAACCTAACCAGTGCTACCCTCTAATATATAGATCGAATCCAGGATTAACTCACTGTTTCAGTGTGGTACGTCATTACTACGTGATCCAACCCAGAAAACGCCCAGGATCTGGCCAACAAGTAGGTGAAAAATGCGAATGCATGAGCCAGATGATGGCAAATACCAGACCTAACCCTGACCTAACCGGTGTTATCCTCTAAAATATAGATTGAATCCAAGATAAACTCACTGCGTCAGTGTGGTACCAAATTACTACGTGATCCAAACCAGAAAACACCCATGATCTGGCCAACAAGAATGCGAAAAATGCCAAAGCATGAGCGAGATGATGGCAAATACCAGACCTAACCCTGACCTAACCGGTGTTATCCTCTAAAATATAGATTGAATCCAAGTTAAACTCACTGCGTCAGTGTGGTACCAAATTACTACGTGATCCAAACCAGAAAACGCCCAGGATCTGGCCAACAAGTATGCGAAAAATGCCAAGGCATGAGCCAGATGATGGCAAATTCCAGACCTAACCCATACCTAACCGGTGTTACCCTCTAATATATAGATCGAATCCAGGATTACTTCACTTTTTCAGTGCGGTACCACACTACTACGTGTTCCAAACCAGATAAAGCCCAGGATCTGGCCAACAAGTATGCGAAAAATGAGAAAGTATGAGCCAGATAATATCAAATACCTGACCTAACCCAAACCAAACCGGTGTTACCCTCTAATATATAGATCGAATCCAGGATTAATTCACTGTTTCTGTGTGGCATCACACTACTACGTGATCCAACCCAGAAATCGCCCAGGATATTGCCAAAAAGTATGCGAAAAATGCGAAAGTATCAGGCAGACGATGGCAAATTCCAGACCTAACCCTGACCTAACCAGTGTTATCCTCTCAAATATAGATTGAATCCAGTTTTAACTCACTGTTTCAGAGTGGCTCTACATTACTACGTGATCCAAACCAGAAAACGCCCAGGATCTGGCCAACAAGTATGCGAAAAATGCGAAAGTATGAGCCAGATGATGGCAAATCCCAGACCTCACCCCGACCTAACCGTCGTTATCCTTTAAAATATAGATCGGACCCAGGATTAGTTCACTGTTCAAGTGTGGTATCACATTACTACGTGATCCAACCAAGAAAAAGCCAGCGTTTAGCCAACAATTATGCGAAAAAGGTGAAAGTATGAGCCAGATGATGGCAAATACCAGACCTATCCCAAACCTAACCAGTGCTACCCTCTAATATATAGATCGAATCCAGGATTAACTCACTGTTTCAGTGTGGTACGTCATTACTACGTGATCCAACCCAGAAAACGCCCAGGATCTGGCCAACAAGTAGGTGAAAAATGCGAATGCATGAGCCAGATGATGGCAAATACCAGACCTAACCCTGACCTAACCGGTGTTATCCTCTAAAATATAGATTGAATCCAAGATAAACTCACTGCGTCAGTGTGGTACCAAATTACTACGTGATCCAAACCAGAAAACACCCAGGATCTGGCCAACAAGAATGCGAAAAATGCCAAAGCATGAGCGAGATGATGGCAAATACCAGACCTAACCCTGACCTAACCGGTGTTATCCTCTAAAATATAGATTGAATCCAAGTTAAACTCACTGCGTCAGTGTGGTACCAAATTACTACGTGATCCAAACCAGAAAACGCCCAGGATCTGGCCAACAAGTATGCGAAAAATGCCAAGGCATGAGCCAGATGATGGCAAATTCCAGACCTAACCCATACCTAACCGGTGTTACCCTCTAATATATAGATCGAATCCAGGATTACTTCACTTTTTCAGTGCGGTACCACACTACTACGTGTTCCAAACCAGATAAAGCCCAGGATCTGGCCAACAAGTATGCGAAAAATGAGAAAGTATGAGCCAGATAATATCAAATACCTGACCTAACCCAAACCAAACCGGTGTTACCCTCTAATATATAGATCGAATCCTGGATTAATTCACTGTTTCTGTGTGGCATCACACTACTACGTGATCCAACCCAGAAATCGCCCAGGATATTGCCAAAAAGTATGCGAAAAATGCGAAAGTATCAGGCAGACGATGGCAAATTCCAGACCTAACCCTGACCTAACCAGTGTTATCCTCTCAAATATAGATTGAATCCAGTTTTAACTCACTGTTTCAGAGTGGCTCTACATTACTACGTGATCCAAACCAGAAAACGCCCAGGATCTGGCCAACAAGTATGCGAAAAATGCGAAAGTATGAGCCAGATGATGGGAAATACCAGACCTAACCCTGACCTAACCGGTGTTATCCTCTAAAATATAGATCGAATCCAGGATTAACTCACTGTTTCAGTGTGGTATCACATTACTACGTGTTCCAAACCAGAAAACGGCCAGGACCTGGGTAACAAGTATGCGAAAAATGCGAAAGCATGAGCCAGATGATGGCAAATACCAGACCTAACCCTGACCTAACCGGTGTTATCTTCTAAAATATAGATTGAATCCAGGTTTACCTCACTGTTTGAGTGTGGCACCACATTACTACGTGTTCCAAACCAGACAAAGTCCAGGATCTGGCCAACAGGTATGCGAAAAATGAGAAAGTATGAGCCAGATAATATCAAATACCAGACCTAACCCTGACCTAATCAGTGTTATCCTCTAAAATATAGACTGAATCCAGGTTTAACTCACTGTTTCGGAGTGGCTCTACATTACTACGTGATCCAAACCAGAAAACGCCCAGGATCTGGCCAAGAAGTATGCGAAAAATGCGAAAGTATGAGCCCGATGATGGCAAATACCAGACCTAACCCTGACCTAATCAGTGTTATCCTCTAAAATATAGATTGAATCCAGGTATAACCCACTGTTTGAGAGTGGCTCTACATTACTACGTGATCCAAACCAGAAAACGCCCAGGATCTGGCCAACAAGTATGCGAAAAATGCGAAAGTATGAGCCAGATGATGGGAGATACCAGACCTAACCCCGACCTAACCGGTGTTATCCTCTAAAATATAGATCGAATCCAGGATTAACTCACTGTTTCAGTGTGGTATCACATTACTACGTGTTCCAAACCAGAAAACGGCCAGGACCTGGTTAACAAGTATGCGAAAAATGCGAAAGCATGAGCCAGATGATGGCAAATACCAGACCTAACCCTGACCTAACCGGTGTTATCTTCTAAAATATAGATGGAATCCAGGTTTACCTCACTGTTTGAGTGTGGCACCACATTACTACGTGTTCCAAACCAGACAAAGTCCAGGATCTGGCCAACAGGTATGCGAAAAATGAGAAAGTATGAGCCAGATAATATCAAATACCAGACCTAACCCTGACCTAATCAGTGTTATCCTCTAAAATATAGACTGAATCCAGGTTTAACTCACTGTTTCGGAGTGGCTCTACATTACTACGTGATCCAAACCAGAAAACGCCCAGGATCTGGCCAAGAAGTATGCGAAAAATGCGAAAGTATGAGCCAGATGATGGCAAATACCAGACCTAACCCTGACCTAACCGGTGTTACTCTCTAATATATAGATCGAATCCAGGATTACTTCACTGTCTCAGTGCGGTACCACACTACTACGTGATCCAAACTATAAATCGCCCTGGATCTGGCCAACAAGTATGCGAGAAATGCGAAAGTATGAGCCAGATGATGGCAAATACCAGACCTAACCCTGACCTTACTGGTGTTATCCCCTAAAATATAGATTGAATCCAGGTTTAACTCACTGTTTCAGAGTGGTTCTACATTACTACGTGATTCAAACCAGAAAACGCCCAGGATCTGGCCAACAAGTATGCGAAAAATGCGAAAGTATGAGACAGATGATGGCAAATACCAGACCTAACCCTGACCTAGCCGTTGTTATCCTCTAAAGTATAGATTGAATCCAGGATTAACTCACTGATTCAGTGTGGTACCATATTACTACGTTATCCATACCAGCGAACGCCCAGGATCTGGCCAACAAGTATGCGAAAAATGCGAAAGTATGAGCCAGATGATGGCAAATCCCAGACCTCACCCCGACCTAACCGGTGTTATCCTTTAAAATATAGTTCGGACCCAGGATTAATTCACTGTTCAAGTGTGGTACCACATTACTACGTGAGCCAACCCGGAAAAAGCCAAGATTTGGCCAACAATTATGCGAAAAAAGTGAAAGTATGAGCGAGATGATGGCGAATCCCAGACCTTACCCAGATCTTACCGGTGTTATCCTCTAAAGAGTTGATCGGGCCCCGGTTTAACCCGCCGTTTCATTGTGGTACCACATTACTACGTGAGCCATACCACTAAAAGCCCAGAATCTGGCCAAGATTTATACGAAATATGCGAAAGTATGGGGCAGATAATTTCAAATACCTGACCTAACCCAAACCAAACCGGTGTTACCCTCTAATATATAGATCGCATCCAGAATTAATTCACTGTTTCAGTGTGGCATCACACTACTACGCGATCCAACCCAGAAAACGCCCAGGATCAGGGCAACAAGTAAGTGAAAAAGGCGAAAGTATGAGCCAGATAATATCAAATACCGGACCTAACCCAAACCTAACCGGTGTTACCCTCTAATATATAGATCGAATCCAGGATTAATTCACTGTTTCTGTGTGGCATCGCACTACTACGTGATCCAACCCAGAAATCGCCCAGGATCTGGCCAAAAAGTATGCGAAAGATGCGATAGTATGAACCAGATGATGGAAAATACCTGACCTAACCCTGACCTAAATGGTGTTATCCTCTAAAATATAGATCGAATCCAGGTTTAACTGACCTTTGCAGTGCGGTACCACACTACTACCTTATCCAACCCAGAAAACGCCCAGGATCTGGCCAACAAGTATGCGAAAAATGCGAAAGTATGCGCGAGATGATGGCGAATCCCAGACCTCACCGGTGTTATCCTCTAAAGAATTGATCCGACCCCGGTTTAACCCGCTGCTTCATTGTGGAACCACATTACTACGTAATCCATACCAGATAAAGCCCAGGATCTGGCCAACATTTATACAAAATATGCGAAAGTATGGGCCAGATAATATCAAATACCTGACCTAACCCAAACCAAACCGGTGTTACCCTCTAATATATAGATCGAATCCAGGATTAATTCACTGTTTCTGTGTGGCATCACACTACTACGTGATCCAACCCAGAAATCGCCCAGGATATGGCCAAAAAGTATGCGAAAAATGCGAAAGTATCAGGCAGACGATGGCAAATTCCAGACCTAACCCTGACCTAACCAGTGTTATCCTCTAAAATATAGATTGAATCCAGTTTTAACTCACTGTTTCAGAGTGGCTCTACATTACTACGTGATCCAAACCAGAAAACGCCCAGGATCTGGCCAACAAGTATGCGAAAAATGCGAAAGTATGAGCCAGATGATGGCAAATACCAGACCTTACCCTGACCTAACCGGTGTTATCCTCTAAAATATAGATTGAATCCAAGTTAAACTCACTGTTTCAGTGTGGTACCACATTACTACGTGATCCGACCCAGAAAACGCCCAGGATCTGGCCAACAAGTGTGCGAAAAATGCGAAAGTATGAGCCAGATGATGACAAATACCAGACCTAACCCAAACCTAACCTGTGTTACCCTCTAATATATAGATCGAATCCAGGATTAACTCACAGTTGCAGTGTGGTACCACATTACTACGTGATCCAAACCAGAAATCGCCCTGGATCTGGCCATCAAGTATGCGAAAAATGCGAAAGTATCAGGCAGACGATGGCAAATTCCAGACCTAACCCTGACCTAACCGGTGTTATCCTCTCAAATATAGATCGAATCCAGGTTTAACTGACCGTTGCAGTGCGGTACCACACTACTACATTATCCAACCCAGAAAACGCCCAGGATCTGGCCAACAAGTATGCGAAAAATGCGAAAGTATGAGCCGGATGATGGCAAATACCAGACCTAACCCTGACCTAACCGGTGTTATCCTCTAAAATGTAGATTGAATCCAGGTTTAACACACTGTTGCAGTGTGGAACCACATTTCTACTTAACCCAAACCAGAAAACGCCCAGGATCTGGCCAAGAAGTATGCGAAAAATGCGAAAGTATGAGCCAGATGATGCCAAATACCAGACCTTACCCTGACCTAACCGGTGTTATCCTCTAAAATATAGATCGAATCCAGGATTAACTCACTGTTTCAGTGTTGCATCACATTACCACGTGTTCCAAACCAGAAAACGCCCAGGATCTGGCCAACAAGTATGCGAAAAATGCGAAAGTATGAGCCAGATGATGGCAAATACCAGACCTAACCCAAACCTAACCTGTGTTACCCTCTAATATATAGATTGAATCCGTGTTTAACTGACCGTTGCAGTGCGGTACCACACTACTACATTATCCAACCCAGAAGACGCCCAGGATCTGGCCAACAAGTATGCGAAAAATGCGAAAGTATGAGCCGGATGATGGCAAATTCCAGACCTAAACCTGACCTAAACGGTGTTATCCTCTAAAATATAGATTGAATCCAGGTTTAACTCACTGTTTGAGTGAGGTGCCACATTACTACGTGATCCAAACCAGAAAACGCCCAGGATCTGGCCAACAAGTATGCGAAAAATGCGAAAGTATGAGCCAGATATTGGCAACTAACAGACCTAACCCTGACCTAACTGGTGTTATCCTCTAAAATATAGATTGTATCCAGGTTTAATCTACTTATGCAGTGTGGAACCACATTACTACGTGATCCAATCCAGAAAACGCCCAGGATCTGGCCAACAAGTATGCGAAAAATGCGAAAGTATGAGCCAGATAATTTCAAATACCTGACCTAACCCAAACCTAACCGGTGTTACCCTCTAATAAATAGATCGAATCCAGGATTAATTCACTGTTTCTGTGTGGCATCACACTACTACGTGATCCAACCCAGAAATCGCCCAGGATCTGGCCAAAAAGTATGCGAAAGATGCGATAGTATGAGCCAGATGATGGAAAATACCTGACCTAACCCTGACCTAACCGGTGTTATCCTCTAAAATATAGATCGAATCCAGGTTTAACTGACCGTTGCAGTGCGGTACCACACTACTACATTATCCAACCCAGAAAACGCCCAGGATCTGGCCAACAAGTATGCGAAAAATGCGAAAGTATGAGCCGGATGATGGCAAATACCAGACCTAACCCTGACCTAACCGGTGTTATCCTCTAAAATATAGATTGAAACCAGGTTTAACTCACTGTTGCAGTGTGGAGTCACATTACTACTTAACCCAAACCAGAAAACGCCCAGGATCTGGCAAACAAGTATGCGAAAAATGCCAAAGCACGAGCCAGATGATGGCAAATACCAGACCTAACCCTGACCTAACCGGTGTTATCCTCTAAAATATAGATCGAATCCAGGATTAACTCACCGTTTCAGTGTTGCATCACATTACTACGTGTTCCAACCCAGAAAACGCCCAGGATCTGGCCAACAAGTATGCGAAAAATGCGAAAGTATGAGCCAGATGATGGCAAATACCAGACCTAACCCTGACCTAACCAGTGTTATCCTCTAAAATATAGATTGAATCCAGGTTTAACTCACTGTTGCAGTGTGGTGCCACATTACTACGTGATCCAAACCAGAAAACGCCCAGGATCTGGCTAACAAGTATGCGAAAAATGCGAATGTATGAGCCAGATGATGGCAAATACCAGACCTAACCCAAACCTAACCGGTGTTACCCTTCCAATATATAGATCGAATCCAGGATTACTTCACTGTTTCAGTGCGGTACCACACTACTACCTGATTCAACCCAGAAACCGCCCAGGATCTGGCCAACAAGTATGCGAATAATGCGAAAGTATGAGCCAGATGATGGCAAATCCCAGACCTCACCCCGACCTAACCGTTGTTATCCTTTAAAATATAGATCGGACCCAGGATTAATTCACTGTTCAAGTGTGGTATCACATTACTACGTGATCCAACCAAGAAAAAGTCAGCATTTAGCCAACAATTATGCGAAAAAGGTGAAAGTATGAGCCAGATGATGGCAAATACCAGACCTAACCCTGACCTAACCGTAGTTATCCTCTAAAATATAGATGGAATCCATGATCTACTCACTGTTTCAGTGTGGTACCACATTACTACGTGATCCAAACCAGAAAACGCCCAGGATCTGGCCAACAAGTATGCGAAAAATGCGAAAGTATGAGCCAGATGATGGCAAATCCCAGACCTCACCCCGACCTAACCGTTGTTATCCTTTAAAATATAGATGGAATCCATGATTTACTCACTGTTTCAGTGTGGTACCACATTACTACGTGATCCAAACCAGAAAACGCCCAGGATCTGGCCAACAAGTATGCGAAAAATGCGAAAGCATGAGCCAGATGATGGCAAATCCCAGACCTAACCCTGACCTTTCTGGTGTGACCCTCTAATATATAGATCGAATCCAGGATTAACTCACTGTTTCAGTGTGGTACGTCATTACTACGTGACCCAAATCAGAAAACGCCCGGGATCTGGCCAACAAGTAGGTGAAAAATGCGAAAGTATGAGCCAGATAATGGCAAATACCAGACCTAACCCAAACCTAACCGGTGTTACCCTTCTAATATATAGATCGAATCCAGGATTAATTCACTGTTTCTGTGTGGCATCGCACTACTACGTGATCCAACCCATAAATCGCCCAGGATCTGGCCAAAAAGTATGCGAAAGGTGCGATAGTATGAGCCAGATGATGGAAAATACCTGACCTAACCCTGACCTAGCTGGTGTTATCTTCTAAAGTATATTTCGAATCCAGGTTTAACTGACCGTTGCAGTGCGGTACCACACTACTACCTTATCCAACCCAGAAAACGCCCAGGGTCTGGCCAACAAGTATGCGAAAAATGCGAAAGTATGAGCCGGATGATGGGAAATTCCAGACCTAACCCTGACCTAACCAGTGTTATCCTCTAAAATATAGATTGAATCCGGTATTAACTCACTGTTTCAGAGTGGCTCTACATTACTACGTGATCCAACCCATAAATCGCCCAGGATCTGGCCAAAAAGTATGCGAAACATGCGATAGTATGAGCCAGATGATGGAAAATACCTGACCTAACCCTGACCTAACTGGTGTTATCCTCTAAAATATAGACCGAATCCAGGTTTAACTGACCGTTGCAGTGCGGTACCACAGTACTACCTTATCCAACCCAAAAAACGCCCAGGATCTGGCCAACAAGTATGCGAAAAATGCGAAAGTATGAGCCGGATGATGGCAAATACCAGACTTAACCCTGACCTAACTGGTGTTATCCTCTAAAATATAGATTGAATCCACGTTTAACTCACTGTTGCAGTGCGGTAACACACTACTACCTGATCCAACCCAGAAAACGCCCAGGATCTGGCCAACAAGTATGCGAAAAATGCGAAAGTATGCGCGAGATGATGGCAAATACCAGACCTAACCCTGACCTAACCGGTGTTATCTTCTAAAATATAGATTGAATCCAGGTTTAACTCACTGTTTGAGTGTGGCACCACATTACTACGTGTTCCAAACCAGACAAAGTCCAGGATCTGGCCAACAGGTATGCGAAAAATGAGAAAGTGTGAGCCAGATAATATCAAATACCAGACCTAACCCTGACCTAACCGGTGTTACCCTCTAATATATAGATCGAATCCAGGATTACTTCACTGTTTCAGTGCGGTACCACACTACTACCTGATTCAACCCAGAAACCGCCCAGGATCTGGCCAACAAGTATGCGAATAATGCGAAAGTATGAGCCAGATGATGGCAAATACCAGACCTAACCCTGACCTAATCGGTGTTATCCTCTAAAATATACATTGAATCCAGTATTAACTCACTGTTTCAGAGTGGCTCTACATTACTACGTGATCCAACCCATAAATCGCCCAGGATCTGGCCAAAAAGTATGCGAAACATGCGATAGTATGAGCCACGTGATGGAAAATACCTGACCTAACCCTGCCCTAACCGGTGTTATCCTCTAATATATAGATCGAATCCAGGATTAACTCACTGTTTCAGTGTGGTACGTCATTACTACGTGACCCAAATCAGAAAACGCCCGGGATCTGGCCAACAAGTAGGTGAGAAATGCGAAAGTATGAGCCAGATAATGGCAAATACCAGACCTAACCCTGACCTAACCGGAGTTATCCTCTAAAATATAGATGGAATCCATGATTTACTCACTGTTTCAGTGTGGTGCCACATTACTACGTGATCCAAACCAGAAAACGCCCAGGATATGGCCAACAAGTATGCGAAAAATGCGAAAGTATGAGCCAGATGATGGCAAATCCCAGACCTCACCCCGACCTAACCGTTGTTATCCTTTAAAATATAGATCGGACCCAGGATTAATTCACTGTTCAAGTGTGGTATCACATTACTACGTGATCCAACCAAGAAAAAGTCAGCATTTAGCCAACAATTATGCGAAAAAGGTGAAAGTATGAGCCAGATGATGGCAAATACCAGACCTATCCCAAACCTAACCAGTGCTACCCTCTAATATATAGATCGAATCCAGGATTACTTCACTGTTTCAGTGCGGTACCACACTACTACCTATTCCAACCCAGAAAACGCCAAGGATCTGGCCAACAAGTAGGTGAAAAATGCGAATGCATGAGCCAGATGATGGCAAATACCAGACCTAACCCTGACCTAACCGGTGTTATCCTCTAAAATATAGATTGAATCCAAGATAAACTCACTGCGTCAGTGTGGTACCAAATTACTACGTGATCCAAACCAGAAAACACCCAGGATCTGGCCAACAAGAATGCGAAAAATGCCAAAGCATGAGCCAGATGATGGCCAATACCAGACCTAACCCTGACCTAACCGGTGTTATCCTCTAAAATATAGATTGAATCCAAGATAAACTCACTGCGTCAGTGTGGTACCAAATTACTACGTGATCCAAACCAGAAAACGCCCAGGATCTGGCCAACAAGTATACGAAAAATGCGAAAGTATGAGCCAGATGATGGCAAATACCAGACCTAACCCTGACCTAACCGGTGTTACCCTCTAAAATATAGATCGAATCCAGGATTAACTCACTGTTTCAGTGTGGTATCACATTACTACGTGTTTCAAACCAGAAAACGCCCAGGATCTGGCCAACAAGTATGCGAAAAATGCCAAAGCATGAGCCAGATGATGGCAAATTCCAGACCTAACCCAAACCTAACCGGTGTTACCCTCTAATATATAGATCGAATCCAGGATTACTTCACTGTTTCAGTGCGGTACCACACTACTACGTGTTCCAAACCAGATAAAGCCCAGGATCTGGCCAACAAGTATGCGAAAAATGAGAAAGTATGAGCCAGATAATATCAAATACCTGACCTAACCCAAACCAAACCGGTGTTACCCTCTAATATATAGATCGAATCCAGGATTAATTCACTGTTTCTGTGTGGCATCACACTACTACGTGATCCAACCCAGAAATCGCCCAGGATATGGCCAAAAAGTATGCGAAAAATGCGAAAGTATCAG
The DNA here is from genome assembly GCF_051014445.1 of Colletes latitarsis. NCBI lineage: Eukaryota > Metazoa > Arthropoda > Insecta > Hymenoptera > Colletidae > Colletes > Colletes latitarsis. The sequence goes on from NC_135145.1 coordinate 29,157,135, forward strand.
GCAGACGATGGCAAATTCCAGACCTAACCCTGACCTAACCAGTGTTATCCTCTAAAATATAGATTGAATCCAGTTTTAACTCACTGTTTCAGAGTGGCTCTGCATTACTACGTGATCCAAACCAGAAAACGCCCAGGATCTGGCCAACAAGTATGCGAAAAATGCGAAAGTATGAGCCAGATGATGGGAAATACCAGACCTAACCCTGACCTAACCGGTGTTATCCTCTAAAATATAGATCGAATCCAGGATTAACTCACTGTTTCAGTGTGGTATCACATTACGACGTGTTCCAAACCAGAAAACGGCCAGGACCTGGTTAACAAGTATGCGAAAAATGCGAAAGCATGAGCCAGATGATGGCAAATACCAGACCTAACCCTGACCTAACCGGTGTTATCTTCTAAAATATAGATTGAATCCAGGTTTAACTCACTGTTTGAGTGTGGCACCACATTACTACGTGTTCCAAACCAGACAAAGTCCAGGATCTGGCCAACAGGTATGCGAAAAATGAGAAAGTATGAGCCAGATAATATCAAATACCAGACCTAACCCTGACCAAACCGGTGTTACCCTCTAATATATAGATCGAATCCAGGATTACTTCACTGTTTCAGTGCGGTACCACACTACTACCTGATTCAACCCAGAAACCGCCCAGGATCTGGCCAACAAGTATGCGAATAATGCGAAAGTATGAGCCAGATGATGGCAAATACCAGACCTAACCCTGACCTAATCGGTGTTATCCTCTAAAATATAGATTGAATCCAGGTTTAACTCATGTGGCTGTGTGGTACCATATTACTACGTGATCCAAACTATAAATCGCCCTGGATCTGGCCAACAAGTATGCGAAAAATGCGAAAGTATGAGCCAGATGATGGCAAATACCAGACCTAACCCTGACCTTTCTGGTGTTATCCCCTAAAATATAGATTGAATCCAGGTTTAACTCACTGATTCAGAGTGGTTCTACATTACTACGTGATTCAAACCTGAAAACGCCCAGGATCTGGCCAACAAGTATGCGAAAAATGCGAATGTATGGGCCAGATGATGGCAAATACCAGACCTAACCCAAACCTAACCGGTGTTACCCTTCTAATATATAGATCGAATCCAGGATTAATTCACTGTTTCTGTGTGGCATCGCACTACTACGTGATCCAACCCATAAATCGCCCAGGATCTGGCCAAAAAGTATGCGAAAGGTGCGATAGTATGAGCCAGATGATGGAAAACACCTGACCTAACCCTGACCTAGCTGGTGTTATCCTCTAAAGTATAGATCGAATCCAGGTTTAACTGACCGTTGCAGTGCGGTACCACACTACTACCTTATCCAACCCAGAAAACGCCCAGGATCTGGCCAACAAGTATGCGAAAAATGCGAAAGTATGAGCCGGATGATGGGAAATTCCAGACCTAACCCTGACCTAACCAGTGTTATCCTCTAAAATATAGATTGAATCCAGTATTAACTCACTGTTTCAGAGTGGCTCTACATTACTACGTGATCCAAACCAGAAAACGCCCAGGATCTGGCCAACAAGTATGCGTAAAATGCGAAAGTATGAGCCAGATGATGGGAAATACCAGACCTAACCCTGACCTAACTGGTGTTATCCTCTAAAATATAGATCGAATCCAGGTTTAACTCACTGTTTCAGAGTGGCTCTACATTACTAGGTGATCCAAACCAGAAAACGCCCAGGATCTGGCCAACATTTATACAAAATATGCGAAAGTATGGGCCAGATAATATCAAATACCAGACCTAACCCAAACCTAACCGGTGTTACCCTCTAATATATAGATCGAATCCAGGATTACTTCACTGTTTCAGTGCGGTACCACACTACTACCTGATTCAACCCAGAAACCGCCCAGGATCTGGCCAAGAAGTATGCGAAAAATGCGAAAGTATGAGCCAGATGATGGCAAATACCAGACCTAACCCTGACCTAATCAGTGTTATCCTCTAAAATATAGATTGAATCCAGGTTTAACTCACTGTTTCAGAGTGGCTCTACATTACTAGGTGATCCAAACCAGAAAACGCCCAGGATCTGGCCAACATTTATACAAAATATGCGAAAGTATGGGCCAGATAATATCAAATACCAGACCTAACCCAAACCTAACCGGTGTTACCCTCTAATATATAGATCGAATCCAGGATTACTTCACTGTTTCAGTGCGGTACCACACTACTACCTGATTCAACCCAGAAACCGCCCAGGATCTGGCCAAGAAGTATGCGAAAAATGCGAAAGTATGAGCCAGATGATGGCAAATACCTGACCTAACCCAAACCAAACCGGTGTTACCCTCTAATATATAGATCGAATCCAGGATTAATTCACTGTTTCTGTGTGGCATCACATTACGACGTGTTCCAAACCAGAAAACGGCCAGGACCTGGTTAACAAGTATGCGAAAAATGCGAAAGCATGAGCCAGATGATGGCAAATACCAGACCTAACCCTGACCTAACCGGTGTTATCTTCTAAAATATAGATTGAATCCAGGTTTAACTCACTGTTTGAGTGTGGCACCACATTACTACGTGTTCCAAACCAGACAAAGTCCAGGATCTGGCCAACAGGTATGCGAAAAATGAGAAAGTATGAGCCAGATAATATCAAATACCAGACCTAACCCTGACCTAACCGGTGTTACCCTCTAATATATAGATCGAATCCAGGATTACTTCACTGTTTCTGTGTGGCATCGCACTACTACGTGATCCAACCCATAAATCGCCCAGGATCTGGCCAAAAAGTATGCGAAAGGTGCGATAGTATGAGCCAGATGATGGAAAATACCTGACCTAACCCTGACCTAGCTGGTGTTATCCTCTAAAGTATAGATCGAATCCAGGTTTAACTGACCGTTGCAGTGCGGTACCACACTACTACCTTATCCAACCCAGAAAACGCCCAGGATCTGGCCAACAAGTATGCGAAAAATGCGAAAGTATGAGCCGGATGATGGGAAATTCCAGACCTAACCCTGACCTAACCAGTGTTATCCTCTAAAATATAGATTGAATCCAGTATTAACTCACTGTTTCAGAGTGGCTCTACATTACTACGTGATCCAAACCAGAAAACGCCCAGGATCTGGCCAACAAGTATGCGAAAAATGCGAAAGTATGAGCCAGATGATGGGAAATACCAGACCTAACCCTGACCTAACTGGTGTTATCCTCTAAAATATAGATCGAATCCAGGATTAACTCACTGTTTCAGTGTGGTATCACATTACTACGTGTTCCAAACCAGAAAACGGCCAGGACCTGGTTAACAAGTATGCGAAAAATGCGAAAGCATGAGCCAGATGATGGCAGATACCAGACCTAACCCTGACCTAACCGGTGTTATCTTCTAAAATATAGATTGAATCCAGGTTTAACTCACTGTTTGAGTGTGGCACCACATTACTACGTGTTCCAAACCAGACAAAGTCCAGGATCTGGCCAACAGGTATGCGAAAAATGAGAAAGTATGAGCCAGATAATATCAAATACCAGACCTAACCCTGACCTAATCAGTGTTATCCTCTAAAATATAGACTGAATCCAGGTTTAATTCACTGTTTCAGAGTGGCTCTACATTACTACGTGATCCAAACCAGAAAACGCCCAGGATCTGGCCAAGAAGTATGCGAAAAATGCGAAAGTATGAGCCAGATGATGGCAAATACCAGACCTAACCCTGACCTAATCAGTGTTATCCTCTAAAATATAGATTGAATCCAGGTTTAACTCACTGTTTCAGAGTGGCTCTACATTACTAGGTGATCCAAACCAGAAAACGCCCAGGATCTGGCCAACACTTATACAAAATATGCGAAAGTATGGGCCAGATAATATCAAATACCAGACCTAACCCAAACGTAACCGGTGTTACCCTCTAATATATAGATCGAATCCAGGATTACTTCACTGTTTCAGTGCGGTACCACACTACTACCTGATTCAACTCAGAAACCGCCCAGGATCTGGCCAACAAGTATGCGAATAATGCGAAAGTATGAGCCCGATGATGGCAAATACCAGACCTAACCCTGACACAACCGGTGTTACCCTCTAATATATAGATTGAATCCAGGTTTAACTCATGTGGCAGTGTGGTACCATATTACTACGTGATCCAAACTATAAATCGCCCTGGATCTGGCCAACAAGAATGCGAAAAATGCGAAAGCATGAGCCAGATGATGGCAAATACCAGACCTATCCCAAACCTAACCGGTGTTACCCTCTAATATATAGATTGAATCCAGGATTAACTCACTGTTTGAGTGTGGTACCACATTACTACGTGATCCAAACCAGAAATCGCCCTGGATCTGGCCATCAAGTATGCGAAAAATGCGAAAGTATGAGGCAGACGATGGCAAATACCAGACCTAACCCTGTCCTAACCGGTGCTAACCTCTAAAATATAGATTGAATCCAGGTTTAACTCACTGTTGCAGTGCGGCACCACATTACTGCGTGACCCAAATCAGAAAACGCCCGGGATCTGGCCAACAAGTATGCGAATAATGCGAAAGTATGAGCCAGATGATGGCAAATACCAGACCTAACCCTGACCTAATCGGTGTTATCCTCTAAAATATAGATTGAATCCAGGTTTAACTCATGTGGCAGTGTGGTACCATATTACTACGTGATGCAAACTATAAATCGCCCTGGTTCTGGCCAACAAGTATGCGAAAAATGCGAAAGCATGAGCCAGATGATGGCAAATACCAGACCTATCCCAAATCTAACCGGTGTTACACTCTAATATAAAGATCGAATCCAGGATTAACTCACTGTTTGAGTGTGGTACCACATTACTACATGATCCAAACCAGAAATCGCCCAGGATCTGGCCAACAAGTGTGCGAAAAATGCGAAAGTATGAGCCAGATGATGGAAAATACCTGACCTAACCCTGACCTAACCGGTGTTATCCTCTAAAATATAGATTGAATCCAGCTTTAACTCACTGTTGCAGTGTGGCACCACATTACTACGTGACCCAAATCAGAAAACACCCGGGATCTGGCCAACAAGTATGCGAAAAATGCGAAAGTATGAGCCAGATGATGGCAAATACCAGACCTTACCCTGACCTAACCGGTGTTATCCTCTAAAATATAGATTGAATCCAAGATAAACTCACTGTTTCAGTGTGGTACCACATTACTACGTGATCCAACCCAGAAAACGCCCAGGATCTGGCCAACAAGTGTGCGAAAAATGCGAAAGTATGAGCCAGATGATGGCAAATACCAGACCTAACCCAAACCTAACCTGTGTTACCCTCTAATATATAGATCGAATCCAGGATTAACTCACAGTTGCAGTGTGGTACCACATTGCTACGTGATCCAAACCAGAAATCGCCCTGGATCTGGCCAACAAGTATGCGAATAATGCGAAAGTATGAGCCATATGATGGCAAATACCAGACCTAACCCTGACCTAATCGGTGTTATCCTCTAAAATATAGATTGAATCCAGGTTTAACTCATGTGGCTGTGTGGAACCATATTACTACGTGATCCAAACTATAAATCGCCCTGGATCTGGCCAACAAGTATGCGAAAAATGCGAAAGTATGAGCCAGATGATGGCAAATACCAGACCTAACCCTGACCTTACTGGTGTTATCCCCTAAAATATAGATTGAATCCAGGTTTAACTCACTGTTTCAGAGTGGTTCTACATTACTACGTGATTCAAACCAGAAAACGCCCAGGATCTGGCCAACAAGTATGCGAAAAATGCGAAAGTATGGGCCAGATGATGGCAAATACCAGACCTAGCCCAAACCTAACCGGTGTTACCCTTCTAATATATAGATCGAATCCAGGATTAATTCACTGTTTCTGTGTGGCATCTCACTACTACGTGATGCAACCCATAAATCGCCCAGGATCTGGCCAAAAAGTATGCGAAGCATGCGATAGTATGAGCCAGATGATGGCAAATACCAGACCTAACCCTGACCTTACTGGTGTTATCCCCTAAAATATAGATTGAATCCAGGTTTAACTCACTGTTTCAGAGTGGTTCTACATTACTACGTGATTCATACCAGAAAACGCCCAGGATCTGGCCAACAAGTATGCGAAAAATGCGAAAGTATGGGCCAGATAATATCAAATACCAGACCTAACCCAAACCTAACCGGTGCTACCCTCTAATATATATATCGAATCCAGGATTAATTCACTGTTTCTGTGTGGCATCACACTACTACGTGATCCAACCCAGAAATCGCCCAGGATCTGGCCAACAAGTATGCGAAAAATGCGAAAGTATGAGCCACATGTTGGAAAATACCTGACCTAACCCTGACCTAACCGTTGTTATCCTCTAAGATATAGATTGAATCCAGCTTTAACTCACTGTTGCAGTGTGGCACTACATTACTACGTGACCCAAATCAGAAAACGCCCGGGATCTGGCCAACAAGTATGCGAAAAATGCGAAAGTATGAGCCAGATGATGGCAAATACCAGACCTAACCCTGACCTAACTGGTGTTACCCTCTAAAATAGAGATTGAATCCAGGTTTGACTCACTGTTTCAGAGTGGTTCTACATTACTACGTAATCCATACCAGATAAAGCCCAGGATCTGGCCAACATTTATACAAAATATGCGAAAGTATGGGCCAGATAATATCAAACACCAGACCTAACCCAAACCTAACCGGTGTTACCCTCTAATATATAGATCGAATCCAGGATTACTTCACTGTTTCAGTGCGGTACCACACTACTACCTGATTCAACCCAGAAACCGCCCAGGTTCTGACCAACAAGTATGCGAATAATGCGAAAGTATGAGCCAGATGATGGCAAATACCAGACCTAACCCTGACCTAATCGGTGTTATCCTCTAAAATATAGATTGAATCCAGGTTTAACTCACTGTTTGAGTGAGGTGCCACATTATTACGTGATCCAAACCAGAAAACGCCCAGGATCTGGCCAACAAGTATGCGAAAAATGCGAAAGTATGAGCCAGATATTGGCAACTAACAGACCTAACCCTGACCTAACTGGTGTTATCCTCTAAAATATAGATTGTCTCCAGGTTTAACCCACTTATGCAGTGTGGAACCACATTACTACGTAATCCATACCAGATAAAGGCCAGGATCTGGCCAACACTTATACAAAATATGCGAAAGTATGGGCCAGATAATATCAAATACCAGACCTAACCCAAACCTAACCGGTGCTACCCTCTAATATGTAGATCGAATCCAGGATTAATTCACTGTTTCTGTGTTGCATCACACTACTACGTGATCCAACCCAGAAATCGCCCAGGATCTGGCCAAAAAGTATGCGAAAAATGCGATAGCATGAGACAGATGATGGCAAATACCAGACCTAACCCAAACCTAACCGGTGTTACCCTCTAATATATAGATCGAATCCAGGATTAACTCACTGTTTCAGTGTGGTACCACATTACTACGTGATCCAAACTATAAATCGCCCTGGATCTGGCCAACAAGTATGCGAAAAATGAGAAAGTATGAGACAGATGATGGCAAATACCAGATCTAACCCTGACCTAGCCGTTGTTATCCTCTAAAATATAGATTGAATCCAGGATTAACTCACTGTTTCAGTGTGGTACCATATTACTACGTTATCCATACCAGCGAACGCCCAGGATCTGGCCAACAAGTATGCGAAAAATGCGAAAGTATGAGCCAGATGATGGCAAATCCCAGACCTCACCCCGACCTAACCGGTGTTATCCTTTAAAATATAGTTCGGACCCAGGATTAATTCACTGTTCAAGTGTGGTACCACATTACTACGTGAGCCAACCCAGAAAAAGCCAAGATTTGGCCAACAATTATGCGAAAAAAGTGAAAGTATGAGCGAGATGATGGCGAATCCCAGACCTTACCCAGATCTTACCGCTGTTATCCTCTAAAGAGTTGATCGGGCCCCGGTATAACCCGCCGTTTCATTGTGGTACCACATTACTACGTGAGCCGTACCAGTAAAAGCCCAGAATCTGGCCAACATTTATACGAAATATGCGAAGGTATGGGCCAGATAATTTCAAATACCAGACCTAACCCAAACCTAACCGGTGTTACCCTTTAATATATAGATCGAATCCAGGATTAATCCACTGTTTCAGTGTGGCATCACACTACTACGCGTTCCAACCCAGAAAACGCCCAGTATCAGGCCAACAAGTAAGTGAAAAAGGCGAAAGTATGAGCCAGATGATGTCAAATACCAGACCTAACCCAAACCTAACCGGTGTTACGCTCTAATATGTAGATTGAATCCAAGATTAACTCACTGTTTCAGTGTGGTTCTACATTACTACGTGATCCAAACCAGAAAACGCCCCGGATCTGTCTAACAAGTATGCGAAAAATGCGAAATTATGAGCCAGATGATGGCAAATGCCAGACCTAACCCAAACCTAACCGGTGTTATCCTTTAAAATATAGATCGGACCCAGGATTAATTCACTTTTCAAGTGTTGTACCACATTACTACGTGATCCAACCCAGAAAAAGCCAGCATTTGGCCAACAATTATGCGAAAAAAGTGAAAGTATGAGCTAGATGATGGCGAATCCCTGACCTTACCCAGACCTCACCGGTGTTACCCTCTAATATATAGATCGAGTCCAGGATTAATCCACTGTTTCAGTGTGGCATCACACTACTACGCGATCCAACCCAGAAAACTCCCAGGATCAGGCCAACAAGTAAGTGAAAAAGGCGAAAGTATGAGCCAGATGATGGCAAATACCAGTCCTAACGCTGACCTAACCAGTGTTATCCCCGAAAATATATATTGAATCCAGGTTTAACTCACTGTTGCAGTGTGGTACCACATTACTACGTGACCCAAACCAGAAAACGCCCAGGATCTGGCCAACAAGTATGCGAATAATGCGAAAGCATGTGCCAGATGTTGTCAAATACCAGACCTAACCCAAACCTAACCGGTGTTACGCTCTAATATATAGATCGAATCCAGGATTAATTCACTGTTTCAGTGTGGCATCACACTACTACGCGATCCAACCCAGAAAACGCCCAGGATCAGGCCAACAAGTAAGTGAAAAAGGCGAAAGTATGACCCAGATGATGGCAAATACCAGACCTAACCCTGACCTAACCGGTGTTATCCTCTAAAATATAGATTGAATCCAAGATTACTTCACTGTTTCAGTGCGGTACCACACTACTACCTGATCCAACCCAGAAACCGCCCAGGATCTGGCCAACAAGTATGCGAAAAATGCGAAAGTATGAGACAGATGATGGCAATTACCAGACCTAACCCAAACCTAACCGGTGTTATCCTTTAAAATATAGATCGGACCCAGGATTAATTCACTGTTCAAGTGTTGTACCACATTACTACGTGATCCAACCCAGAAAAAGCCAGCATTTGGCCAACAATTATGCGAAAAAAGTGAAAGTATGAGCTAGATGATGGCGAATCCCTGACCTTACCCAGACCTCACCGGTGTTACCCTCTAATATATAGATCGAATCCAGGATTAATTCACTGTTTCAGTGTGGCATCACACTACTACGCGATCCAACCCAGAAAACGCCCAGGATCAGGCCAACAAGTAAGTGAAAAAGGCGAAAGTATGACCCAGATGATGGCAAATACCAGACCTAACCCTGACCTAACCGGTGTTATCCTCTAAAATATAGATTGAATCCAAGATTAACTCACTGTTTCAGTGTGGTTCTACATTACTACGTGATCCAAACCAGAAAACGCCCAGGATCTGGCCAACAAGTATGCGAAATATGCGATAGTATGAGCCAAATGATGGCAAATACCAGACCTAACCCAAACCTAACCGGTGTTATCCTTTAAAATATAGATCGGACCCAGGATTAATTCACTGTTCATGTGTGGTACCACATTACTACGTGATCCAACCCAGAAAAAGCCAGCATTTGCCAACAATTATGCGAAAAAAGTGAAAGTGTGAGCGAGATGATGGCGAATCCCAGACCTTACTCAGACCTTACCGGTGTTACCCTCTAATATATAGATCGAATCCAGGATTAATCCACTGTTTCAGTGTGGCATCACACTACTACGCGATCCAACCCAGAAAACGCCCAGGATCAGGCCATCAAGTAAGTGAAAAAGGCGAAAGTATGAGCCAGATGATGGCAAATACCAGACCTAACCCTGACCTAACCAGTGTTATCCTCTAAAATATATATTGAATCCAGGTTTAACACACTGTTGCAGTGTGGTACCACATTACTACGTGACCCAAACCAGAAAACGCCCAGAATCTGGCCAACAAGTATGCGAAAAATGCGAAAGCATATGCCAGATGATGTCAAATACCAGACCTAACCCAAACCTAACCGCTGTTACGCTCTAATAAACAGATCGAATCCAGGATTACTTCACTGTTTCAGTGCGGTACCACACTACTACCTGATCCAACCCAGAAACCGCCCAGGATCTGGCCAACAAGTATGCCAAAAATTCGAAACTATGAGCCAGATGATGGCAAATACCAGACCTAACCCAAACCTAACCGGTGTTACGCTCTAATATATAGATCGAATCCAGGATTACTTCACTGTTTCAGTGCGGTACCACAATAATACCTGATCCAACCCAGAAACCGCCCAGGATCTGGCCAACAAGTATGCGAAAAATGCGAAAGTATGAGACAGATGATGGCAAATACCAGACCTAACCCATACCTAACCGGTGTTACGCTCTAATATATAGATCGAATCCAGGATTACTTCACTGTTTCAGTGCGGCACCACACTACTACCTGATCCAACCCAGAAACCGTCCAGGATCTGGCCAACAAGTATGCGAAAAATGCGAAAGTATGAGACAAATGATGGCAAATACCAGACCTAACCCTGACCTAACCCGTGTTATCCTCTAAAATATAGATTGAATCCAAGATTAACTCACTATTTCAGTGTGGTTCTACATTACTACGTGATCCAAACCAGAAACCGCCCAGGATCTGGCCAACAAGTATGCGAAAAATGCGAAATTATGAGCCAGATGACGGCAAATACCAGACCTAACCCAAACCTAACCGGTGTTATCCTTTAAAATATAGATCGGACCCAGGATTAATTCACTGTTCAAGTGTTGTACCACATTACTACGTGATCCAACCCAGAAAAAGCCAGCATTTGGCCAACAATTATGCGAAAAAAGTGAAAGTATGAGCGAGATGATGGCGAATCCCAGACCTTACCCAGACCTTACCGGTGTTACCCTCTAATATATAGATCGTATCCAGGATTAATTCACTGTTTCAGTGTGGCATCACACTACTACGCGATCCAACCCAGAAAACGCCCAGGATCAGGCCTACAAGTAAGTGAAAAAGGCGAAAGTATGAGCCAGACGTTGGCAACTAACAGACCTAACCCTGACCTAACCGGTGTTATCCTCTAAAATATAGACTGAATCCAAGATTAACTCACTGTTTCAGTGTGGTTCTACATTACTACGTGATCCAAACCAGAAAACGCCCAGGATCTGGCCAACAAGTATGCGAAATATGCGAAAGTATGAGCCAGATGATGGCAAATACCAGACCTAACCCAAACCTAACCGGTGTTATCCTTTAAAATATAGGTCGAATCCAGGATTAACTCACTGTATCTGTGTGGTACCTCATTACTACGTGATGCAAACTAGAAAACGCCCATGATCTGGCCGACAAGTATGCGAAAAATGCGAAAGCATGAGCCAGATGAAGGCAAATACAAGACCTAACCCAAACCTAACCGGTGTTACCCGCTAATATATAGATCGAATCCAGGATTACTTCACTGTTTCAGTGCGGTACCACACTACTACCTGATCCAACCCAGAAAACGCCCAGGATCTGGCCAACAAGTATGCCAAAAATTCGAAACTATGAGCCAGATGATGGCAAATACCAGACCTAACCCTGACCTAACCGGTGTTATCCTCTAAAATATAGATTGAATCCAGGTTTAACTCATGTGGCAGTGTGGTACCACATTACTACGTGATCCAAACCAGAAAACGCCCCGGATCAGGCCAACAAGTATGCGAAAAATGCGAAAGTATGAGACAGATGATGGCAATTACCAGACCTAACCCAAACCTAACCGGTGTTATCCTCTAAAATATAGATTGATTCCAGGATTAACTCACTGTTTCAGTGTGGTACCACATTACTGCGTGATACAAACCTGAAAACGCCCAGGATCTGGCCAACAAGTATGCGAAAAATGCGAAAGCATGTGCCAGATGATGTCAAATACCAGACCTAACCCAAACCTAACCGGTGTTACGCTCTAATGTATAGATCGAATCCAGGATTACTTCACTGTTTCAGTGCGGTACCACACTACTACCTGATCCAACCCAGAAACCGCCCAGGATCTGGCCAACAAGTATGCGAAAAATGCGAAAGTATGAGACAGATGATGGCAATTACCAGACCTAACCCAAACCTAACCGGTGTTATCCTTTAAAATATAGATCGGACCCAGGATTAATTCACTGTTCAAGTGTTGTACCACATTACTACGTGATCCAACCCAGAAAAAGCCAGCATTTGGCCAACAATTATGCGAAAAAAGTGAAAGTATGAGCGAGATGATGGCGAATCCCTGACCTTACCCAGACCTCACCGGTGTTACCCTCTAATATATAGATCGAATCCAGGATTAATTCACTGTTTCAGTGTGGCATTACACTACTACGCGATCCAACCCAGAAAACGCCCAGGATCAGGCCAACAAGTAAGTGAAAAAGGCGAAAGTATGACCCAGATGATGGCAAATACCAGACCCAACCCTGACCTAACCGGTGTTATCCTCTAAAATATAGATTGAATCCAAGATTAACTCACTGTTTCAGTGTGGTTCTACATTACTACGTGATCCAAACCAGAAAACGCCCAGGATCTGGCCAACAAGTATGCGAAATATGCGAAAGTATGAGCCAAATTATGGCAAATACCAGACCTAACCCAAACCTAACCGGTGTTATCCTTTAAAATATAGATCGGACCCAGGATTAATTCACTGTTCATGTGTGGTACCACATTACTACGTGATCCAACCCAGAAAAAGCCAGCATTTGCCAACAATTATGCGAAAAAAGTGAAAGTGTGAGCGAGATGATGGCGAATCCCAGACCTTACTCAGACCTTACCGGTGTTACCCTCTAATATATAGATTGAATCCAGGATTAATCCACTGTTTCAGTGTGGCATCACACTACTACGCGATCCAACCCAGAAAACGCCCAGGATCAGGCCAACAAGTAAGTGAAAAAGGCGAAAGTATGAGCCAGATGATGGCAAATACCAGACCTAACCCTGACCTAACCAGTGTTATCCTCTAAAATATATATTGAATCCAGGTTTAACTCACTGTTGCAGTGTGGTACCACATTACTACGTGACCCAAACCAGAAAACGCCCAGGATCTGGCCAACAAGTATGCGAAAAATGCGAAAGCATGTGCCAGATGATGTCAAATACCAGACCTAACCCTGACCTAACCCGTGTTATCCTCTAAAATATAGATTGAATCCAAGATTAACTCACTATTTCAGTGTGGTTCTACATTACTACGTGATCCAAACCAGAAACCGCCCAGGATCTGGCCAACAAGTATGCGAAAAATGCGAAATTATGAGCCAGATGACGGCAAATACCAGACCTAACCCAAACCTAACCGGTGTTATCCTTTAAAATATAGATCGAATCCAGGACTCACTCACTGTTTCAGTGTGGTACCACATTACTGCGTAATACAAACCAGAAAACGCCCAGGATCTGGCCAACAAGTATGCGAAAAAGGCGAAAGCATGTGCCAGATGATGTCAAATACCAGACCTAACCCAAACCTAACCGGTGTTACGCTCTAATATATAGATCGAATCCAGGATTACTTCACTGTTTCAGTGCGGTACCACAATAATACCTGATCCAACCCAGAAACCGCCCAGGATCTGGCCAACAAGTATGCGAAAAATGCGAAAGTATGAGACAGATGATGGCAAATACCAGACCTAACCCATACCTAACCGGTGTTACGCTCTAATATATAGATCGAATCCAGGATTACTTCACTGTTTCAGTGCGGCACCACACTACTACCTGATCCAACCCAGAAACCGTCCAGGATCTGGCCAACAAGTATGCGAAAAATGCGAAAGTATGAGACAAATGATGGCAAATACCAGACCTAACCCTGACCTAACCCGTGTTATCCTCTAAAATATAGATTGAATCCAAGATTAACTCACTATTTCAGTGTGGTTCTACATTACTACGTGATCCAAACCAGAAACCGCCCAGGATCTGGCCAACAAGTATGCGAAAAATGCGAAATTATGAGCCAGATGACGGCAAATACCAGACCTAACCCAAACCTAACCGGTGTTATCCTTTAAAATATAGATCGGACCCAGGATTAATTCACTGTTCAAGTGTTGTACCACATTACTACGTGATCCAACCCAGAAAAAGCCAGCATTTGGCCAACAATTATGCGAAAAAAGTGAAAGTATGAGCGAGATGATGGCGAATCCCAGACCTTACCCAGACCTTACCGGTGTTACCCTCTAATATATAGATCGTATCCAGGATTAATTCACTGTTTCAGTGTGGCATCACACTACTACGCGATCCAACCCAGAAAACGCCCAGGATCAGGCCTACAAGTAAGTGAAAAAGGCGAAAGTATGAGCCAGATGTTGGCAACTAACAGACCTAACCCTGACCTAACCGGTGTTATCCTCTAAAATATAGACTGAATCCAAGATTAACTCACTGTTTCAGTGTGGTTCTACATTACTACGTGATCCAAACCAGAAAACGCCCAGGATCTGGCCAACAAGTATGCCAAAAATTCGAAACTATGAGCCAGATGATGGCAAATACCAGACCTAACCCTGACCTAACCGGTGTTATCCTCTAAAATATAGATTGAATCCAGGTTTAACTCATGTGGCAGTGTGGTACCACATTACTACGTGATCCAAACCAGAAAACGCCCCGGATCAGGCCAACAAGTATGCGAAAAATGCGAAAGTATGCGGCAGACGTTGGCTAATACCAGAACTAACCCTGACCTAACCGGTGTTATCCTCTAAAATATAGATTGATTCCAGGATTAACTCACTGTTTCAGTGTGGTACCACATTACTGCGTGATACAAACCTGAAAACGCCCAGGATCTGGCCAACAAGTATGCGAAAAATGCGAAAGCATGTGCCAGATGATGTCAAATACCAGACCTAACCCAAACCTAACCGGTGTTACGCTCTAATATATAGATCGAATCCAGGATTACTTCACTGTTTCAGTGCGGTACCACACTACTACCTGATCCAACCCAGAAACCGCCCAGGATCTGGCCAACAAGAAATGCGAAAAATGCGAAAGTATGAGACAGATGATGGCAATTACCAGACCTAACCCAAACCTAACCGGTGTTATCCTTTAAAATATAGATCGGACCCAGGATTAATTCACTGTTCAAGTGTTGTACCACATTACTACGTGATCCAACCCAGAAAAAGCCAGCATTTGGCCAACAATTATGCGAAAAAAGTGAAAGTATGAGCGAGATGATGGCGAATCCCTGACCTTACCCAGACCTCACCGGTGTTACCCTCTAATATATAGATCGAATCCAGGATTAATTCACTGTTTCAGTGTGGCATTACACTACTACGCGATCCAACCCAGAAAACGCCCAGGATCAGGCCAACAAGTAAGTGAAAAAGGCGAAAGTATGACCCAGATGATGGCAAATACCAGACCCAACCCTGACCTAACCGGTGTTATCCTCTAAAATATAGATTGAATCCAAGATTAACTCACTGTTTCAGTGTGGTTCTACATTACTACGTGATCCAAACCAGAAAACGCCCAGGATCTGGCCAACAAGTATGCGAAATATGCGAAAGTATGAGCCAAATTATGGCAAATACCAGACCTAACCCAAACCTAACCGGTGTTATCCTTTAAAATATAGATCGGACCCAGGATTAATTCACTGTTCATGTGTGGTACCACATTACTACGTGATCCAACCCAGAAAAAGCCAGCATTTGCCAACAATTATGCGAAAAAAGTGAAAGTGTGAGCGAGATGATGGCGAATCCCAGACCTTACTCAGACCTTACCGGTGTTACCCTCTAATATATAGATTGAATCCAGGATTAATCCACTGTTTCAGTGTGGCATCACACTACTACGCGATCCAACCCAGAAAACGCCCAGGATCAGGCCAACAAGTAAGTGAAAAAGGCGAAAGTATGAGCCAGATGATGGCAAATACCAGACCTAACCCTGACCTAACCAGTGTTATCCTCTAAAATATATATTGAATCCAGGTTTAACTCACTGTTGCAGTGTGGTACCACATTACTACGTGACCCAAACCAGAAAACGCCCAGGATCTGGCCAACAAGTATGCGAAAAATGCGAAAGCATGTGCCAGATGATGTCAAATACCAGACCTAACCCTGACCTAACCCGTGTTATCCTCTAAAATATAGATTGAATCCAAGATTAACTCACTATTTCAGTGTGGTTCTACATTACTACGTGATCCAAACCAGAAACCGCCCAGGATCTGGCCAACAAGTATGCGAAAAATGCGAAATTATGAGCCAGATGACGGCAAATACCAGACCTAACCCAAACCTAACCGGTGTTATCCTTTAAAATATAGATCGAATCCAGGACTCACTCACTGTTTCAGTGTGGTACCACATTACTGCGTAATACAAACCAGAAAACGCCCAGGATCTGGCCAACAAGTATGCGAAAAAGGCGAAAGCATGTGCCAGATGATGTCAAATACCAGACCTAACCCAAACCTAACCGGTGTTACGCTCTAATATATAGATCGAATCCAGGATTACTTCACTGTTTCAGTGCGGTACCACAATAATACCTGATCCAACCCAGAAACCGCCCAGGATCTGGCCAACAAGTATGCGAAAAATGCGAAAGTATGAGACAGATGATGGCAAATACCAGACCTAACCCATACCTAACCGGTGTTACGCTCTAATATATAGATCGAATCCAGGATTACTTCACTGTTTCAGTGCGGCACCACACTACTACCTGATCCAACCCAGAAACCGTCCAGGATCTGGCCAACAAGTATGCGAAAAATGCGAAAGTATGAGACAAATGATGGCAAATACCAGACCTAACCCTGACCTAACCCGTGTTATCCTCTAAAATATAGATTGAATCCAAGATTAACTCACTATTTCAGTGTGGTTCTACATTACTACGTGATCCAAACCAGAAACCGCCCAGGATCTGGCCAACAAGTATGCGAAAAATGCGAAATTATGAGCCAGATGACGGCAAATACCAGACCTAACCCAAACCTAACCGGTGTTATCCTTTAAAATATAGATCGGACCCAGGATTAATTCACTGTTCAAGTGTTGTACCACATTACTACGTGATCCAACCCAGAAAAAGCCAGCATTTGGCCAACAATTATGCGAAAAAAGTGAAAGTATGAGCGAGATGATGGCGAATCCCAGACCTTACCCAGACCTTACCGGTGTTACCCTCTAATATATAGATCGTATCCAGGATTAATTCACTGTTTCAGTGTGGCATCACACTACTACGCGATCCAACCCAGAAAACGCCCAGGATCAGGCCTACAAGTAAGTGAAAAAGGCGAAAGTATGAGCCAGATGTTGGCAACTAACAGACCTAACCCTGACCTAACCGGTGTTATCCTCTAAAATATAGACTGAATCCAAGATTAACTCACTGTTTCAGTGTGGTTCTACATTACTACGTGATCCAAACCAGAAAACGCCCAGGATCTGGCCAACAAGTATGCCAAAAATTCGAAACTATGAGCCAGATGATGGCAAATACCAGACCTAACCCTGACCTAACCGGTGTTATCCTCTAAAATATAGATTGAATCCAGGTTTAACTCATGTGGCAGTGTGGTACCACATTACTACGTGATCCAAACCAGAAAACGCCCCGGATCAGGCCAACAAGTTGGCGAAAAAGGCGAAAGTATGCGGCAGACGTTGGCTAATACCAGAACTAACCCTGACCTAACCGGTGTTATCCTCTAAAATATAGATTGATTCCAGGATTAACTCACTGTTTCAGTGTGGTACCACATTACTACGTGATCCAAACCAGAAAACGACCTGGATCTGGCCAACAAGTTGGCGAAAAAGGCGAAAGTATGAGGCAGACGATGGCTAATACCAGACCTAACCCTGACCTAACCGGTGTTATCCTCTAAAATATAGATTGAATCCAAGATTAACTCACTGTTTCAGTGTGGTTCTACATTACTACGTGATCCAAACCAGAAAACGCCCAGGATCTGGCCAACAAGTATGCGAAATATGCGAAAGTATGAGCCAGATGATGGCAAATACCAGACCTAACCCAAACCTTACCGGTGTTATCCTTTAAAATATAGATCGGACGCAGGATTAATTCACTGTTCATGTGTGGTACCACATTACTACGTGATCCAACCCAGAAAAAGCCAGCATTTGGGCAACAATTATGCGAAAAAAGTGAAAGTATGAGCGAGATGTTGGCGAATCCCAGACCTTACCCAGACCTTACCGGTGTTACCCTCTAATATATAGATCGAATCCAGGATTAATCCACTGTTTCAGTGTGGCATCACACTACTACGCGATCCAACCCAGAAACCGCCCAGGATCTGGCCAACAAGTATGCGAAAAATGCGAAAGTATGAGACAGATGATGACAAATAACAGACCTAACCCAAACCTAACCGGTGTTACGCTCTAATATATAGATCGAATCCAGGATTACTTCACTGTTTCTGTGCGGTACCACACTACTACGTGACCCAAACCAGAACACGCCCAGGATCTGGCCAACAAGTATGCGAAAAATGCGAAAGCATGTGCCAGATGATGTCAAATACCAGACCTAACCCAAACCTAACCGGTGTTACGCTCTAATATATAAATCGGTTCCAGGATTACTTCACAGTTTCAGTGCGGTACCACAATAATACCTGATCCGACCCAGAAACCGCCCAGGATCTGGCCAACAAGTATGCGAAAAATGCGAAAGTATGAGACAGATGATGACAAATAACAGACCTAACCCAAACCTAACCGGTGTTACGCTCTAATATATAGATCGAATCCAGGATTACTTCACTGTTTCTGTGCGGTACCACACTACTACCTGATCCAACCCAGAAACCGTCCAGGATCTGGCCAACAAGTATGCGAAAAATGCGAAAGTATGAGACAGATGATGGCAAATACCAGACCTAACCCTGACCTAACCCGTGGTATCCTCTAAAATATAGATTGAATCCAAGATTAACCCACTATTTCAGTGTGGTTCTACATTACTACGTGATTCAAACCAGAAACCGCCCAGGATCTGGCCAACAAGTATGCGAAAAATGCGAAAGTATGAGCCAGATGATGGCAAATACCAGACCTAACCCAAACCTAACCGGTGTTACCCGCTAATATATAGATCGAATCCAGGATTACTTCACTGTTTCAGTGCGGTACCACACTACTACCTGATCTAACCCAGAAAACGCCCAGGATCTGGCCAACAAGTATGCCAAAAATTCGAAACTATGAGCCAGATGGTGGCAAATACCAGACCTAACCCTGACCTAACCGGTGTTATCCTCTAAAATATAGATTGAATCCAGGTTTAACTCATGTGGCAGTGTGGTACCACATTACTACGTGATCCAAACCAGAAAACGCCCCGGATCAGGCAAACAAGTATGCGAAAAATGCGAAAGTATGCGGCAGACGTTGGCTAATACCAGAACTAACCCTGACCTAACCGGTGTTATCCTCTAAAATATAGATTGATTCCAGGATTAACTCACTGTTTCAGTGTGGTACCACATTACTACGTGATCCAAACCAGAAAACGCCCTGGATCTGGCCAACAAGTTGGCGAAAAATGCGAAAGTATGAGGCAGACGTTGGGTAATACCAGACCTAACCCTGACCTAACCGGTGTTATCCTCTAAAATATAGATTGATTCCAGGTTTAACACACTGTTTGAGTGTGGTGCCACATTACTACGTGATCCGACCAAGAAAACGCCCAGGCTCAGGCCAACAAGTAGGTGAAAAATGCGAAAGTATGAGGCAGACGTTGGCTAATACCAGACCTAACCCTGACCTAACCGGTGTTATCCTCTAAAATATAGATTGCTTCCAGGTTTAACACACTGTTTGAGTGTGGTGCCACATTACTACGTGATCCGACCAAGGAAACGCCCAGGATCTGGCCAACAAGTAGGCGAAAAATGCGAAAGTATGAGACAGATGATGACAAATACCAGACCTAACCCTGACCTAACGGGTGTTATCCTCTAAAATATAGATTGAATCCAGGATTAACTCACTGTTTCAGTGTGGTACCATATTACTACGTGATCCAACCCAGAAAACGCCCAGGATCTGACCAACAAGTATGCGAAAAATGCGAAAGTATGAGCCAGATATTGGCAACTAACAGACCTAACCCTGACCTAACCGGTGTTATCTTCTAAAATATAGATTGAATCCAGGTATAACTCACTGTTTGAGTGTGGTACCACATTACTACGTGATACAAAGCAGAAATCGCCCTGGTTCCGGCGATCAAGTATGCGAAAAATGCGAAAGTATGAGCCAGATGATGGCGAATCCCAGACCTCACCCCGACCTAACTGGTGTTATCCTTTAAAATATAGATTGGACCCAGGATTAATTCAATGTTCAAGTGTGGTACCACATTACTACGTGAGCCAACCCAGAAAAAGCCAGCATTTGGCCAACAATTATGCGAAAAAAGTGAAAGTATGGGCGAGATCATGGCGAATCCCAGACCTTACCCAGATCTTACCGGTGTTATCCTCTAAAGTCGTGATCGGGCCCCGGTTTAACCCTCTGTTTCACTGTGGTACCACATTACTACGTTAGCCATACCAGTAAAAGCCCAAAATCACGCCACCATTTATACGAAATATGCGAGAGTATGGGCCAGATAATTTCAAATACCAGACCTAACCCAAACCTAACCGGTGTTACCCTCTAATATATAGATCGAATGCAGGATTAATCCCCTGTTTCAGTGTGGCATCACACTACTACGTGATCCAACCCAGAAAACGCCCAGGATCTGGCCAACAAGTATGCGAAAAATGCGAAAGTATGAGCCGGATGTTGGCAAATACCAGACCTAACCCTGACCTAACCGGTGTTATCCTCTAAAACATAGATTGAATCCAGGTTTAACTCACTGTTGCAGTGTGGAACCACATTACTGCCTGATCCAAACCAGAAAACGCCCAGGATCTGGCCAACAAGTATGCGAAAAATGCGAAAGTATGAGCCAGATGACGGCAAATACCAGACCTAACCCAAACCTAACCGGTGTTACCCTCTAATAAATAGATCGAATCCAGGATTAATTCGCTGTTTCAATGTGGCATCACACTACTACGTGATCCAACCCTGAAAACGCCCTGGATCTGGCGAAAAAGTATGCGAAAAATGCGAAAGTGTTGAGCCAGATGATGGAAAATACCAGACCTAACCCTGACCTAACCGGTGTTATCCTCTAAAATATAGATTGAATCCTGGTTTAACCCTCTGTGTCAGTGTAGTACCACAATACTACGTGATCCAACCCAGAAAACGCCCAGGATCAGGCCAACAAGTATGCGGAAAAGGCGAAAGTAAGAGCCGGATGATGGCAAATACCAGACCTAACCCAAGCCTAACCGGTGTTATCCTCTAAAATATAGATTGAATTCAGGTTTAACTCACTGTTGCAGTGTGGAACCACATTACTACGTAACCCAAACCGGAAAACGCCCAGGATCTGGCCCACAAGTATGCAAAAAATGCGAAAGTATGAGCCAGATTATTGCAAATACCAGACCTAACCCCGACCTAACCGGTGTTATCCTCTAAAATATAGATAGAATCCAAGATAAACTCACTGTTTCAGTGCGGTACCACACTACTACCTGATCCAACCCAGAAAACGCCCAGGATCTGGCCAAGAAGTATGGGAAAAATGCGAAAGTATGAGCCAGATGATTGCAAATACCAGACCTAACCCTGACCGAACCGGTGTTATCCACTAAAATATACATTGAATCCAAGACTAACTCACTGTTTCAGTGTGATACCACATTACAATGTGATCCAAACCCGAAAACGCCCAGGATCTGGCCAACAAGTATGCGAAAAATGCGAAAGTATGAGCCAGATGATGGCAAATCCCAGACCTCACCCCGACCTAACCGGAGTTATCCTTTAAAATATAGATCGGACCCAGGATTAATTCACTGTTCAAGTTTGGTACCACATTACTACGTGACCCAACCCAGAAAAAGCCAGCATTTGGCCAACAATTATGCGAAAAAAGAGAAAGTATGAGCGAGATGATGGCGAATCCCAGACCTTACCCAGACCTTAACGGTGTTATCCTCTAATGAATTGATCGGGCCCCGGTTTAACCTGCTGTTTCATTGTGGTACCACATTACTACGTGAGCCATACCAGAAAAAGCCCAGGATCTGGCCAACATTTATGCGAACTATGCGAAAGTATGGGCCAGATAATATCAAATACCAGACCTAACCCAAACCTAACCGGTGTTACCCTCTAATATAAAGATCGAATCCAGGATTCATTCACTGTTTCAGTGTGGCATCACACTAGTACGCGATCCAACCCAGAAACCGCCCAGGATCTGGCCAACAAGTATGCGAAAAATGCGAAAGTATGAGACAGATGGTGGCAAATACCAGACCTAACCCAAACCTAACCGGTGTTACGCTCTAATATATAGATCGAATCCAGGATTACTTCACTGTTTCAGTGCGGTACCACACTAGTACGCGATCCAACCCAGAAACCGCCCAGGATCTGGCCAACAAGTATGCGAAAAATGCGAAAGTATGAGACAGATGATGGCAAATACCAGACCTAACCCTGACCTAACCGGTGTTATCCTCTAAAATACAGATTGAATCCAGGTTAAACTCACTGCTGCAGTGTGGAACCACATAACAATGTGAACGAAACCAGAAAACGCCCAGGATCTG
Organism: Colletes latitarsis; assembly: GCF_051014445.1. Classification (NCBI taxonomy): domain Eukaryota; kingdom Metazoa; phylum Arthropoda; class Insecta; order Hymenoptera; family Colletidae; genus Colletes; species Colletes latitarsis. Next base: position 29,180,312 of record NC_135145.1, read on the forward strand.
GCCAACAAGTATGCGAAGAATGCGAAAGTATGAGCCAGATCTTGGCAACTAAGAGACCTAACCCTGACCTAACCGGTGTTATCCTCTAAAATATAGATTGAATCCAAGATTAACTCACTGTTTCGGTGTGGTTCTACATTACTACGTGATCCAAACCAGAAAACGCCCAGGATCTGGCCAACAAGTATGCGAAATATGTGAAAGTATGAGCCAGATGATGGCAAATACCAGACCTAACCCAAACCTAACCGGTGTTATCCTTTAAAATATAGGTCGAATCCAGGATTAACTCACTGTATCTGTGTGGTACCTCATTACTACGTGATGCGAACTAGAAAACGCCCTGGATCTGGCCAACAAGTTGGCGAAAAATGCGAAAGTGTTGAGCCAGATGATGGAAAATACCAGACCTAACCCTGACCTAACCGGTGTTATCCTCTAAAATATACATTGAATCCAAGACTAACTCACTGTTTCAGTGTGATACCACATTACAATGTGATCCAAACCCGAAAACGCCCAGGATCTGGCCAACAAGTATGCGAAATATGCGAAAGTATGCGGCAGACGTTGGCTAATACCAGAACTAACCCTGACCTAACCGGTGTTATCCTCTAAAATATAGATTGATTCCAGGATTAACTCACTGTTTCAGTGTGGTACCACATTACTACGTGAGCCATACCAGTAAAAGCCCAGAATCAGGCCAACAATTATACGAAATATGCGAAGGTATGGGCCAGATAATTTCAAATACCAGACCTAACCCAAACCTAACCGGTGTTACCCTCTAATATATAGATCGAATCCAGGATTAATCCAGTGTTTCAGTGTGGCATCACACTACTACGCGATCCAACCCAGAAAATGCCCAGGATCAGGCCAACAAGTAAGTGAAAAAGGCGAAAGTATGAGCCAGAAGATGGCAAATATCAGACCTAACCCTGATCTAAGCAGTGTTATCCTCTAAAATATATATTGAATCCAGGTTTAACTCACTGTTGCAGTGTGGTACCACATTACTACGTGACCCAAACCAGAAAACGCCCATGGTCTGGCCAACATGTATGCGAAAAATGCGAAAGCATGTGCCAGATGATGTCAAATACCAGACCTAACCCAAACCTAACCGGTGTTACGCTCTAATATATAGATCGAATCCAGGATTACTTCACTGTTTCAGTGCGGTACCACATTACTACGTGAGCCAACCCAGAAAAAGCCAGCATTTGGCCAACAATTATGCGAAAAAAGTGAAAGTATGGGCGAGATGATGGCGAATCCCAGACCTTACCCAGATCTTACCGGTGTTATCCTCTAAAGTCGTGATCGGGCCCCGGTTTAACCCGCTGTTTCATTGTGGTACCACATTACTACGTTAGCCATACCAGTAAAAGCCCAAAATCAGGCCAACATTTAAACGAAATATGCGAGAGTATGGGCCAGATAATTTCAAATACCAGACCTAACCCAAACCTAACCGGTGTTACCCTCTAATATATAGATCGAATGCAGGATTAATCCGCTGTTTCAGTGTGGCATCACACTACTACGTGATGCAAACCAGAAAACGCCCTGGATCTGGCCAAAAAGTATGCGAAAAATGCGAAAGTGTTGAGCCAGATGATGGATAATACCAGACCTAACCCTGACCTAACCGGTGTTATCCTCTAAAATATAGATTGAATCCTGGTTTACCCTTTGTGCAAGTGTGGTACCTCATCACTACGTGATCCAACCCAGAAAACGCCCAGGATCAGGCCCACAAGTATGCAAAAAATGCGAAAGTATGAGCCAGATTATTGCAAATACCAGACCTAACCCCGACCTAACCGGCGTTATCCTCTAAAATATAGATAGAATCCAAGATAAACTCACTGTTTCAGTGCGGTACCTCACTACTACCTGATCCAACCCAGAAAACGCCCAGGATCTGGCCAAGAAGTATGGGAAAAATGCGAAAGTATGAGCCAGATGATTGCAAATACCAGACCTAACCCTGACCGAACCGGTGTTATCCTCTAAAATATACATTGAATCCAAGCCTAACTCACTGTTTCAGTGTGATACCACATTACAATGTGATCCAAACCCGAAAACGCCCAGGATCTGGCCAACAAGTATGCGAAAAATGCGAATGTATGAGCCAGATGATGGCAAATACCAGACATAACCCAAACCTAACGGGTGGTACCCTCTAATATATAGATCGCATCCAGGATTAACTCACTGTATCTGTGTGGTACCTCATTACTACGTGATGCAAGCTAGAAAACGCCCATGATCTGGCCAACAAGTTTGCGAAAAATGCGAAAGCATGAGCCAGATGATGGCAAATACAAGACCTAACCCAAACCTAACCGGTGTTACCCGCTAATATATAGATCGAATCCAGGATTACTTCACTGTTTCAGTGCGGTACCACACTACTACCTGATCTAACCCAGAAAACGCCCAGGATCTGGCCAACAAGTATGCCAAAAATTCGAAACTATGAGCCAGATGATGGCAAATACCAGACCTAACCCTGACCTAACCGGTGTTATCCTCTAAAATATAGATTGAATCCAGGTTTAACTCATGTGGCAGTGTGGTACCACATTACTACGTGATCCAAACCAGAAAACGCCCCGGATCAGGCCAACAAGTATGCGAAAAATGCGAAAGTATGAGGCAGACGTTGGCTAATACTAGACCTAACCCTGACCTAACCGGTGTTATCCTCTAAAATATAGATTGATTCCAGGATTAACTCACTGTTTCAGTGTGGTACCACATTACTACGTGATCCAAACCAGAAAACGCCCCGGATCTGGCCAACAAGTTGGCGAAAAATGCGAAAGTATGAGCCAGATGATGGCAAATCCCAGACCTCACCCCGACCTAACCGGAGTTATCCTTTAAAATATAGATCGGACCCAGAATTAATTCACTGTTCAAGGTTGGTACCACATTACTACGTGACCCAACCCAGAAAAAGCCAGCATTTGGCCAACAATTATGCGAAAAAAGAGAAAGTATGAGCGAGATGATGGCGAATCCCAGACCTTACCCAGACCTTAACGGTGTCATCCTCTAATGAATTGATCGGGCCCCGGTTTAACCTGCTGTTTCATTGTGGTACCACATTACTACGTGAGCCATACCAGAAAAAGCCCATGATCTGGCCAACATTTATGCGAAATATGCGAAAGTATGGGCCAGATAATATCAAATACCAGACCTAACCCAAACCTAACCGGTGTTACCCTCTAATATAAAGATCGAATCCAGGATTCATTCACTGTTTCAGTGTGGCATCACACTAGTACGCGATCCAACCCAGAAAACGCCCTGGATCAGGCCAACAAGTAAGTGAAAAAGGCGAATGTATGAGCCAGATGTTGGCAAATACCGGACCTAACCCTGACCTAACCGGTGTTATCCTCTAAAATATAGATTGAATCCAGGATTAACTCACTGTTTCAGTGTGGTACCACATTACTATGTGACCCATACCAGAAAACGCCCAGGATCTGGCCAACAAGTATGCGAAAAATGCGAAAGTATGAGCCAGATGATGGCAAATACAAGACCTAACCCAAACCTAACCGGTGTTACCCGCTAATATATAGATCGAATCCAGGATTACTTCACTGTTTCAGTGTGGTACCATATTACTACGTGACGCAAACTAGAAAACGCCCAGGATCTGGCCAACAAGTATGCGAAAAATGCGAAAGTATGAGCCTGATGATGGCAAATACCAGACCTAACCCTGACCTAACCGGTGTTATCCTCTAAAATCTAGATTGAATCCTGGCTTAACCCACTGTTTCAGTGTGGCACCACATTACTACGTGATCCAACCCAGCAAACGCCCAGGATCAGGCCAACAAGAAGGTGAAAAAGGCGAAAGTATGAGCCAGATAATGGCAAATACCAGACCTAATCCTGACCAAACCGGTGTTATCCTATGAAATATAGATTGAATCCAGGTTTAACTCATTGTTGCAATGTGGCACCACAGTACTACGTGACCCATACCAGAAAACGCCCAGGATCTGGCCAACAAGTATGCGAAAAATGCGAAAGTATGGGTCAGATAATGGCAAATACCAGACCTTACCCAGATCTTACCGGTGCTATCCTCTAAAGAGTTGATCGGGCCCCGGTTTAACCCGCCGTTTCATTGTGGTACCACATTACTACGTGAGCCATACCTGTAAAAGCCCAGAATCAGGCCAACATTTATACGAAATTTGCGAAGGTATGGGCCAGATAATTTCAAATACCGGACCTAACACAAACCTAACCGGTGTTACCCTCTAATATATAGATCGAATCCAGGATTAATCCAGTGTTTCAGTGTGGCATCACACTACTACGCGATCCAACCCAGAAAATGCCCAGGATCAGGCCAACAAGTATGTGAAAAAGGCGAAAGTATGAGCCAGAAGATGGCAAATACCAGACCTAACCCTGATCTAAGCTGTGTTATCCTCTAAAATATATATTGAATCCAGGTTTAACTCACTGTTGCAGTGTGGTACCACATTACTACGTGACCCAAACCAGAAAACGCCCAGGATCTGGCCAACAAGTATGCGAAAAATGCGAAAGCATGTGCCAGATGATGTCAAATACCAGACCTAACCCAAACCTAACCGGTGTTACGCTCTAATATATAGATCGAATCCAGGATTACTTCACTGTTTCAGTGCGGTACCACACTACTACCTGATCCAACCCAGAAACCGCCCAAGATCTGGCCAACAATTATGCGAGTAATGAGAAAGTATGAGACAGATGATGGCAAATACCAGACCTAACCCTGATCTAAGCTGTGTTATCCTCTAAAATATATATTGAATCCAGGTTTAACTCACTGTTGCAGTGTGGTACCACATTACTACGTGACCCAAACCAGAAAACGCCCAGGATCTGGCCAACAAGTATGCGAAAAATGCGAAAGCATGTGCCAGATGATGTCAAATACCAGACCTAACCCAAACCTAACCGGTGTTACGCTCTAATATATAGATCGAATCCAGGATTACTTCACTGTTTCAGTGCGGTACCACACTACTACCTGATCCAACCCAGAAAACGCCCAGGATCTGGCCAACAAGTATGCGAAAAATGCGAAAGTATGAGCCAGATGTTGGCAACTAACAGACCTAACCCTGACCTAACCGGTGTTATCCTCTAAAATATAGATTGAATCCAAGATTAACTCACTGTTTCAGTGTGGTTCTACATTACTACGTGATCCAAACCAGAAAACGCCCAGGATCTGGCCAACAAGTATGCGAAATATGCGAAAGTATGAGCCAGATGATGGCAAATACCAGACCTAACCCAAACCTAACCGGTGTTATCCTTTAAAATATAGGTCGGACCCAGGATTAATCCACTGTTTCAGTGTGGCATCACACTACTACGCGATCCAACCCAGAAAACGCCCAGGATCAGGCCAACAAGTAAGTGAAAGAGGCGAAAGTATGAGCCAGATGATGGCAAATACCAGACCTAACCCTGACCTAACCAGTGTTATCCTTTACAATATAGATTGAATCCAAGACTAACCCACTGTTTCTGTGTGATACCACATTACAATGTGATCCAAACCAGAAAACGCCCAGGATCTGGCCAACAAGTAGGTGAAAAATGCGAAAGTATGAGACAGATGATGGCAAATACCAGACCTAACCCTGACCAGCCGCTGTTATCCTCTAAAATATAGATTGAATCCAGGATTAACTCACTGTTTCAGTGTGGTACCATATGACTACGTGATCTAAACCAGAAAACGGCCAGAATCTGGCCAACAAGTATGCGAAAAATACGAAAGTATGAGCCAGATGATGGCAAATACCAGACCTAACCCAAAGCTAACCGGTGTTACCGTCTCATATATAGATCGAATCCAGGATTACTTCACTGTTTCAGTGCGGTACCACCCTACCACCTGATCTAACCCAGAAAACGCCCAGGATCTGGCCAGCAAGTCTGCGAAAAATGCGAATGTATGAGCCAGATGATGGCAAATACCAGACCTAACCCAAACCTAACCGGTGGTACCCTCTAATATATAGATCGAATCCAGGATTAACTCACTGTATCTGTGTGGTACCTCATTACTACGTGATGCAAGCTAGAAAACGCCCATGATCTGGCCAACAAGTTTGCGAAAAATGCGAAAGCATGAGCCAGATGATGGCAAATACAAGACCTAACCCAAACCTAACCGGTGTTACCCGCTAATATATAGTTCGAATCCAGGATTACTTCACTGTTTCAGTGCGGTACCACACTACTACCTGATCCAACCCAGAAAACGCCCAGGATCTGGCCAACAAGTATGCCAAAAATTCGAAACTATGAGCCAGATGATGGCAAATACCAGACCTAACCCTGACCTAACCGGTGTTATCCTCTAAAATATAGATTGAATCCAGGTTTAACTCATGTGGCAGTGTGGTACCACATTACTACGTGATCCAAACCAGAAAACGCCCCGGATCAGGCCAACAAGTATGCGAAAAATGCGAAAGTATGAGGCAGACGTTGGCTAATACTAGACCTAACCCTGACCTAACCGGTGTTATCCTCTAAAATATAGATTGATTCCAGGATTAACTCACTGTTTCAGTGTGGTACCACATTACTACGTGATCCAAACCAGAAAACGCCCCGGATCTGGCCAACAAGTTGGCGAAACATGCGAAAGTATGAGCCAGATGATGGCAAATCCCAGACCTCACCCCGACCTAACCGGTGTTATCCTTTAAAATATAGATCGGACCCAGGATTAATTCACTGTTCAAGGTTGGTACCACATTACTACGTGACCCAACCCAGAAAAAGCCAGCATTTGGCCAACAATTATGCGAAGAAAGAGAAAGTATGAGCGAGATGATGGCGAATCCCAGACCTTACCCAGACCTTAACGGTGTTATCCTCTAATGAATTGATCGGGCCCCGGTTTAACCTGCTGTTTCATTGTGGTACCACATTACTACGTGAGCCATACCAGAAAAAGCCCAGGATCTGGCCAACATTTATGCGAAATATGCGAAAGTATGGGCCAGATAATATCAAATACCAGACCTAACCCAAACCTAACCGGTGTTACCCTCTAATATAAAGATCGAATCCAGGATTCATTCACTGTTTCAGTGTGGCATCACACTAGTACGCGATCCAACCCAGAAATCGCCCTGGATCAGGCCAACAAGTAAGTGAAAAAGGCGCATGTATGAGCCAGATGTTGGCAAATACCGGACCTAACCCTGACCTAACCGGTGTTATCCTCTAAAATATAGATTGAATCCAGGATTAACTCACTGTTTCAGTGTGGTACCACATTACTACGTGACCCATACCAGAAAACGCCCAGGATCTGGCCAACAAGTATGCGAAAAATGCGAAAGTATGAGCCAGATGATGGCAAATACAAGACCTAACCCAAACCTAACCGGTGTTACCCGCTAATATATAGATCGAATCCTGGATTACTTCACTGTTTCAGTGTGGTACCATATTACTACGTGACGCAATCTGGAAAACGCCCAGGATCTGGCCAACAAGTATGCGAAAAATGCGAAAGTATGAGCCTGATGATGGCAAATACCAGACCTAACCCTGACCTGACCGGTGTTATCCTATGAAATATAGATTGAATCCAGGTTTAACTCATTGTTGCAATGTGGCACCACATTACTACGTGACCCATACCAGAAAACTCCCAGGATCTGGCCAACAAGTATGCGAAAAATGCGAAAGTATGAGTCAGAAAATGGCAAATACCAGACCTAACCCTGACCTAACCGGTGTTATCCTGTAAAATCTACATTGAATCTTGGTTTAACCCACTGTTTCAGTGTGGTACCACATTACTACGTGATCCAACCCAGCAAACGCCCAGGATCAGGCCAACAAGAAGGTGAAAAAGGCGAAAGTATGAGCCAGATAATGGCAAATACCAGACCTAATCCTGACCAAACCGGTGTTATCCTATGAAATATAGATTGAATCCAGGTTTAACTCATTGTTGCAATGTGGCACCACATTACTGCGTGACCCATACCAGAAAACGCCCAGGATCTGGCCAACAAGTATGCGAAAAATGCGAAAGTATGAGTCAGAAAATGGCAAATACCAGACCTAACCCAAACCTAACCGGTGTTACGCTCTAATATATAGATCGAATCCAGGATTACTTCACTGTTTCAGTGCGGTACCACACTACTACCTGATCCAACCCAGAAACCGCCCAAGATCTGGCCAACAAGTATGCGAGTAATGAGAAAGTATGAGACAGATGATGGCAAATACCAGACCTAACACTGACCTAACCGGTGTTATCCTCTAAAATATAGATTGAATCCAAGGCTAACCCACTGTTTCAGTGTGATTTACCACATTACAATGTGAACCAAACCAGAAAACGCCCAGGATCTGGCCAACAAGTATGCGAAAAATGCGAAAGTATGAGCCAGATGTTGGCAACTAACAGACCTAACCCTGACCTAACCGGTGTTATCCTCTAAAATATAGATTGAATCCAAGATTAACTCACTGTTTCAGTGTTGTTCTACATTACTACGTGATCCAAACCAGAAAACGCCCAGGATCAGGCCAACAAGTAAGTGAAAAAGGCGAAAGTATGAGCCAGATGATGGCAAATACCAGACCTAACCCTGACCTAACCAGTGTTATCCTTTAAAATATAGATTGAATCCAGACTAACCCACTGTTTCAGTGTGATACCACATTACAATGTGATCCAAACCAGAAAACGCCCAGGATCTGGCCAACAAGTAGGTGGAAAATGCGAAAGTATGAGCCAGATGATGGCAAATACAAGACCTAACCCAAACCTAACCGGTGTTACCCGCTAATATATAGATCGAATCCAGGATTACTTCACTGTTTCAGTGCGGTACCACACTACTACCTGATCCAACCCAGAAAACGCCCAGGATCTGGCCAACAAGTATGCCAAAAATTCGAAACTATGAGCCAGATGATGGCAAATACCAGACCTAACCCTGACCTAACCGGTGTTATCCTCTAAAATATAGATTGAATCCAGGTTTAACTCATGTGGCAGTGTGGTACCACATTACTACGTGATCCAAACCAGAAAACGCCCCCGATCAGGCCAACAAGTATGCGAAAAATGCGAAAGTATGAGGCAGACGTTGGCTAATACTAGACCTAACCCTGACCTAACCGGTGTTATCCTCTAAAATATAGATTGATTCCAGGATTAACTCACTGTTTCAGTGTGGTACCACATTACTACGTGATCCAAACCAGAAAACGCCCCGGATCTGGCCAACAAGTTGGCGAAAAATGCGAAAGTATGAGCCAGATGATGGCAAATCCCAGACCTCTCCCCGACCTAACCGGAGTTATCCTTTAAAATATAGATCGGACCCAGGATTAATTCACTGTTCAAGGTTGGTACCACATTACTACGTGACCCAACCCAGAAAAAGCCAGCATTTGGCCAACAATTATGCGAAAAAAGAGAAAGTATGAGCGAGATGATGGCGAATCCCAGACCTTACCCAGACCTTAACGGTGTTATCCTCTAGTGAATTGATCGGGCCCCGGTTTAACCTGCTGTTTCATTGTGGTACCACATTACTACGTGAGCCATACCAGAAAAAGCCCAGGATCTGGCCAACATTTATGCGAAATATGCGAAAGTATGGGCCAGATAATATCAAATACCAGACCTAACCCAAACCTAACCGGTGTTACCCTCTAATATAAAGATCGAATCCAGGTTTAACTCACTGTTGCAGTGTGGTACCACATTACTACGTGACCCAAACCAGAAAACGCCCAGGATCTGGCCAACAAGTATGCGAAAAATGCGAAAGCATGTGCCAGATGATGTCAAATACCAGACCTAACCCAAACCTAACCGGTGTTACGCTCTAATATATAGATCGAATCCAGGATTACTTCACTGTTTCAGTGCGGTACCACACTACTACCTGATCCAACCCAGAAACCGCCCAAGATCTGGCCAACAATTATGCGAGTAATGAGAAAGTATGAGACAGATGATGGCAAATACCAGACCTAACACTGACCTAACCGGTGTTATCCTCTAAAATATAGATTGAATCCAAGACTAACCCACTGTTTCAGTGTCATACCACATTACAATGTGAACCAAACCAGAAAACGCCCAGGATCTGGCCAACAAGTATGCGAAAAATGCGAAAGTATGAGCCAGATGTTGGCAACTAACAGACCTAACCCTGACCTAACCGGTGTTATCCTCTAAAATATAGATTGAATCCAAGATTAACTCACTGTTTCAGTGTGGTTCTACATTACTACGTGATCCAAACCAGAAAACGCCCAGGATCTGGCCAACAAGTATGCGAAATATGCGAAAGTATGAGCCAGATGATGGCAAATACCAGACCTAACCCAAACCTAACCGGTGTTATCCTTTAAAATATAGGTCGGACCCAGGATTAATCCACTGTTTCAGTGTGGTATCACACTACTACGCGATCCAACCCAGAAAACGCCCAGGATCAGGCCAACAAGTAAGTGAAAGAGGCGAAAGTATGAGCCAGATGATGGCAAATACCAGACCTAACCCTGACCTAACCAGTGTTATCCTTTAAAATATAGATTGAATCCAGGATTACTTCACTGTTTCAGTGTGGTACCATATTACTACGTGACGCAATCTGGAAAACGCCCAGGATCTGGCCAACAAGTATGCGAAAAATGCGAAAGTATGAGCCTGATGATGGCTAATACCAGACCTAACCCTGACCTAACCGGTGTTATCCTATGAAATATAGATTGAATCCAGGTTTAACTCATTGTTGCAATGTGGCACCACATTACTACGTGACCCATACCAGAAAACGCCCAGGATCTGGCCAACAAGTATGCGAAAAATGCGAAAGTATGAGTCTGAAAATGGCAAATACCAGACCTAACCCTGACCTAACCGGTGTTATCCTCTCAAATCTACATTGAATCCTGGTTTAACCCACTGTTTCAGTGTGGTACCACATTACTACGTGATCCAACCCAGCAAACGCCCAGGATCAGGCCAACAAGAAGGTGAAAAAGGCGAAAGTATGAGCCAGATAATGGCAAATACCAGACCTAATCCTGACCAAACCGGTGTTATCCTATGAAATATAGATTGAATCCAGGTTTAACTCATTGTTGCAATGTGGCACCACATTACTACGTGACTCATACCAGAAAACGCCCAGGATCTGGCCAACAAGTATGCGAAAAATGCGAAAGTATGAGTCAGAAAATGGCAAATACCAGACCTAACCCTGACCTAACCGGTGTTATCCTCTAAAATATAGATTCAATCCAGGTTTAACTCACTGTTGCAGTGTGGTGCCACATTACTACGTGATACAAACCAGAAACCGCCCAGGATCTGGCCAACAAGTATGCGAAAAATGCGAAAGCATGTGCCAGATGATGTCAAATACCAGACCTAACCCAAACCTAACCGGTGTTACGCTCTAATATATAGATCGAATCCAGGATTACTTCACTGTTTCAGTGCGGTACCACACTACTACCTGATCCAACCCAGAAACCGCCCAAGATCTGGCCAACAAGTATGCGAGTAATGAGAAAGTATGAGACAGATGATGGCAAATACCAGACCTAACACTGACCTAACCGGTGTTATCCTCTAAAATATAGATTGAATCCAAGGCTAACCCACTGTTTCAGTGTGATACCACATTACAATGTGAACCAAACCTGAAAACGCCCAGGATCTGGCCAACAAGTATGCGAAAAATGCGAAAGTATGAGCCAGATGTTGGCAACTATCAGACCTAACCCTGACCTAACCGGTGTTATCCTCTAAAATATAGATTGAGTCCAGGATTAACTCACTGTTTCAGTGTGGTACCACATTACTACGTGATCCAAACCAGAAAGAGCCAGCATTTGGCCAACAATTATGCGAAAAAAGTGAAAGGATGGGCGAGATGATGGCGAATCCCAGACCTTACCCAGATCTTACAGGTGTTATCCTCTAAAGTCGTGATCGAGCACCGGTTTAACACGCTGTCTCATTGTGGTACCACATTACTACGTTAGCCATACCAGTAAAAGCCCAAAATCAGGCCAACATTTATACGAAATATGCGGGAGTCTTTGCCAGATGATGGCAAATACCAGACCTAACCCAAACCTAACCGGTGTTACCCTCTAACATATAGATCGAATGCAGGATTAATCCGCTGTTTCAGTGTGGCATCACACTACTACGCGATCCAACCCAGAAAACGCCCAGGATCAGGCCAACAAGTAAGTGAAAAATGCGAAAGTATGTGGCAGATGTTGGCTAATACCAGACCTAACCCTGACCAGCCGCTGTTATCCTCTAAAATATAGATTGAATCCAGGATTAACTCACTGTTTCAGTGTGGTACCACATTACAACGTGATCCATACCAGAAAAAGCCGAGGATCTGGCCAACATTTATACGAAATATGCGAAGGTATGGGCCAGATAATATCAAATACCAGACCTAACCCAAACCTAACCGGCGTTACCCTCTAATATATAGGTCGAATCCAGGATTAATTCACTGTTTCAGTGTGGCATCACACTACTACGTGATCCAACCCTGAAAACGCCCAGGATCTGGCCAAAAAGTATGGGAAAAATGCGAAAGTGTTGAGCCAGATGGTGGAAAATACCAGACCTAACCCTGACCTAACCCGTGTTATCCTCTAAAATATAGATTGAATCCTGGTTTAACCCTCTGTGTCAGTGTGGTACCACATTACTACGTGATCCAACCTAGAAAACGCCAAGGATCAGGCCAACAAGTATGCGAAAAATGCGAAAGTGTGAGCCAGATGATGGCAAATGCCAGGCCAAACCCAAACCTAACCGGTGTTACCCTCTAATATATAGATCGAATCCAGGATTACTTCGCTGTTTCAGTGCGGTACCACACTACTACCTGATCCAACCCAGAAAGCGCCGTGGATCTGGCCAACAAGTAAGCGAAAAATGCGAAAGTATGCGCCAGATATTGGCAACTAACAGACCTAACCCTGACCTAACCGGTGTTATCTTCTAAAATATAGATTGAATCCAGGTATAACTCACTGTTTGAGTGTGGTACCACATTACTACGTGATACAAACCAGAAATCGCCCTGGTTCTGGCCATCAAGTACGCGAAAAATGCGAAAGTATGAGCCAGATGATGGCGAATCCCAGACCTCACCCCGACCTAACTGGTGTTATCCCTTAAAATATAGATTGGACCCAGGATTAATTCACTGTTCAAGTGTGGTACCACATTACTACGTGAGCCAACCCAGAAAAAGCCAGCATTTGGCCAACAATTATGCGAAAAAAGTGAAAGTATAGGCGAGATGATGGCGAATCCCAGACCTTACCCAGATCTTTCCGGTGTTATTCTCTAAAGTCGTGATCTGGCCCCGGTTTAACCCGCTGTTTCATTGTGGTACCACATTACTACGTTAGCCATACCAGTAAAAGCCCAAAATCAGGCCAACATTTATACGAAATATGCGAGAGTGTGGGCCAGATAATTTCAAATACCAGACCTAACCCAAACCTAACCGGTGTTACCCTCTAATGTATAGATCGAATGCTGGATTAATCCGCTGTATCAGTGTGGCATCACACAACTACGCGATCCAACCCAGAAAACGCCCAGGATCAGGCCAACAAGTAAGTGAAAAAGGCGAAAGTATGAGCCAGATGATGGCAAATACCAGACCTAACCCTGACCTAACCAGTGTTATCCTCTAAAATATATATTGAATCCAGGTTTAACTCCCTGTTACAGTGTGATATCACATTACTACGTGATCCGAACCAGAAAAAGCCTCTGGCCAACAAGTATGCGAAGAATGCGGGAGTCTTTGCCAGATGATGGCAAATACCGGACGTAACCCAAACCTAACCAGTGTTACCCTCTAATATATAGATCGAATCCAGGATTAACTCACTGTTTCAGTGTGGTACCACATTACTACGTGACCCAAACCAGAAAACGCCCTGGATCTGGCCAACAAGTAGGTGAAAAATGCGGAAGTATGAGGCAGACGTTGGCTAATACCAGACCTAACCCTGACCTAACCGGTGTTACCCTCTAAAATATAGATTGATTCCAGGTTTAACACACTGTTTGAGTGTGGTGCCACATTACTACGTGATCCGACCAAGAAAACGCCCAGGATCTGGCCAACAAGTAGGTAAAAAATGCGAAAGTATGAGACAGATGATGACAAATACCAGACCTAACCCTGACCTAACGTGTGTTATCCTCTAAAATATAGATTGAATCCAGGATTAACTCACTGTTTCAGTGTGGTACCATATTACAACGTGATCCATACCAGAAAGAGCCCAGGATCTGGCCAACATTTATACGAAATATGCGAAGGTATGGGCCAGATAATATCAAATACCAGACCTAACCCAAACCTAACCGGCGTTACCCTCTAATATATAGATCGAATCCAGGATTAATTCACTGTTTCAGTGTGGCATCACACTACTACGTGATCCAACCCTGAAAACGCCCAGGATCTGGCCAAAAAGGATGGGAAAAATGCGAAAGTGTTGAGCCAGATGGTGGAAAATACCTGACCTAACCCTGACCTAACCCGTGTTATCCTCTAAAATATAGATTGAATCCTGGTTTAACCCTCTGTGTCAGTGTAGTACCACATTACTACGTGATCCAACCCAGAAAACGCCAAGGATCAGGCCAACAAGTATGCGAAAAATGCGAAAGTATGAGCCAGATGATGGCAAATGCCAGACCAAACCCAAACCTAACCGGTGTTACCCTCTAATATATAGATCGAATCCAGGATTACTTCGCTGTTTCAGTGCGGTACCACACTACTACCTGATCCATCCCAGAAAACGCCGTGGATCTGGCCAACAAGTAAGCGAAAAATGCGAAAGTATGAGCCAGATGATGGCAAACACCAGACCTAACCCAAGCCTAACCGGTGTTACCCTCTAATATATAGATCGAATCCAGGATTAACTCACAGTTTCAGTGTGGTACCACATTACAACGTGATCCAAACCATAAAACGCCCAGGATCTGGCCAACAACTATGCGAAGAATGCGAAAGTATAAGCCAGATGATGGCAAATACCCGACCTAACCCATACCTAACCGGTGTTACCCTCTAATATATAGATCGAATCCGGGATTACTTCACTGATTCTGTGCGGTACCACACTACGACCTGATCCAACCCAGAAAACGCCCAGGATCTGGCCAACAAGTATGCGAAAAATGCGAAAGTATGAGCCAGATGATGGCAAATCCCAGACCTCACCCCGACCTAACCAGTGTTATCCTTTAAAATATAGATCGGACCCAGGATTAATTCACTGTTCAAGTGTGGTACCACATTACTACGTGATCCAACCCAGAAAAAGCCAGCATTTGGCCAACAATTATGCGAAAAAAGTGAAAGTATGAGCCAGATCTTGGCAACTAACAGACCTAACCCTGACCTAACCCGTGTTATCCACTAAAATATAGATTGAATCCAAGATTAACTCACTGTTTCAGTGTGGTTCTACATTACTACGTGATCCAAACCAGAAAACGCCCCGGCTCTGTCTAACAAGTATGCGAAAAATGCGAAATTATGAGCCAGATGATGGCAAATGCCAGACCTAACCCAAACCTAACCGGTGTTATCCTTTAAAATATAGATCGGACCCAGGATTAATTCACTGTTCAAGTGTTGTACCACATTACTACGTGATCCAACCCAGAAAAAGCCAGCATTTGGCCAACAATTATGCGAAAAAAATGAAAGTATGAGCGAGATGATGGCGAATCCCAGACCTTACCCAGACCTTACCGGTGTTACCCTCTAATATATAGATCGAATCCAGGATTAATCCACCGTTTCAGTGTGGCATCACACTACTACGCGATCCAACCTAGAAAACGCCCAGGATCAGGCCAACAAGTAAGTGAAAAAGGCGAAAGTATGAGCCAGATGATGGCAAATACCAGTCCTAACCCTGACCTAACCAGTGTTATCCTCTAAAATATATATTGAATCCAGGTTTAACTCACTGTTGCAGTGTGGTACCACATTACTACGTGACCCAAACCAGAAAACGCCCAGGATCTGGCCAACAAGTATGCGAAAAATGCGAAAGCATGTGCCATATGATGTCAAATACCAGACCTAACCCAAACCTAACCGGTGTTACGCTCTAATATATAGATCGAATCCAGGATTACTTCACTGTTTCAGTGCGGTACCACACTACTACCTGATCCAACCCAGAAACCGCCCAGGATCTGGCCAACAAGTATGCGAAAAATGCGAAAGTATGAGACAGATGATGGTAAATACCAGACCAAACCCAAATCTAACCGGTGTTACCCTTTAATATATAGATCGAATCCAGGATTAACTCACTGTTTCAGTGTGGTACCACATTACTGCGTGATACAAACCAGAAAACGCCCAGGATCTGGCCAACAAGTATGCGAAAAATGCGAAATTATGAGCCAGATGATGGCAAATACCAGACCTAACCCAAACCTAACCGGTGTTATCCTTTAAAATATAGATCGGACCCAGGATTAATTCACTGTTCAAGTGTTGTACCACATTACTGCGTGATACAAACCAGAAAACGCCCAGGATCTGGCCAACAAGTATGCGAAAAATGCGAAAGCATGTGCCATATGATGTCAAATACCAGACCTAACCCAAACCTAACCGGTGTTACGCTCTAATATATAGATCGAATCCAGGATTACTTCACTGTTTCAGTGCGGTACCACACTACTACCTGATCCAACCCAGAAACCGCCCAGGATCTGGCCAACAAGTATGCGAAAAATGCGAAAGTATGAGACAGATGATGGCAAATACCAGACCTAACCCTGACCTAACCGGTGTTATCCTCTAAAATATAGATTGAATCCAAGACTAACCCACTGTTTTAGTGTGACACCACATTACAATGTGATCCAACCCAGATAACGCCCAGGATCTAGCCAACAAGTACGCGAAAAATGCGAAAGTATGAGCCAAATGTTGGCAACTAACAGACCTAACCCTGACCTAACCCGTGTTATCCTCTAAAATATTGATTGAATCCAAGACTAACTCACTGTTTCAGTGTGGTTCTACATTACTACGTGATCCAAACCGGAAAACGCCCAGGATCTGGCCAACAAGTATGCGAAAAATGCGAAATTATGAGCCAGATGATGGCAAATACCAGACCTAACCCAAACCTAACCGGTGTTATCCTTTAAAATATAGATCGGACCCAGGATTAATTCACTGTTCAAGTGTTGTACCACATTACTACGTGATCCAGCCCAGAAAAAGCCAGCATTTGGCCAACAATTATGCGAAAAAAGTGAAAGTTTGAGCGAGGTGATGGCGAATCCCAGACCTTACCCAGACCTTACCGGTGTTACCCTCTAATATATAGATCGAATCCAGGATTAATCCACTGTTTCAGTGTGGCATCACACTACTACGCGATCCAACCCAGAAAACGCCCAGGATCAGGCCAACAAGTAAGTGAAAAAGGCGAAAGTATGAGCCAGATGATGGCAAATACCAGACCTAACCCAAACCTAACCGGTGTTATCCTTTAAAATATAGATCGGACCCAGAATTAATTCACTGTTCAAGTGTTGTACCACATTACTACGTGATCCAACCCAGAAAAAGCCAGCATTTGGCCAACAATTATGCGAAAAAAATGAAAGTATGAGCGAGATGATGGCGAATCCCAGACCTTACCCAGACCTTACCGGTGTTACCCTCTAATATATAGATCGAATCCAGGATTAATCCACCGTTTCAGTGTGGCATCACACTACTACGCGATCCAACCCAGAAAACGCCCAGGATCAGGCCAACAAGTAAGTGAAAAAGGCGAAAGTATGAGCCAGATGATGGCAAATACCAGTCCTAACCCTGACCTAACCAGTGTTATCCTCTAAAATATATATTGAATCCAGGTTTAACTCACTGTTGCAGTGTGGTACCACATTACTACGTGACCCAAACCAGAAAACGCCCAGGATCTGGCCAACAAGTATGCGAAAAATGCGAAAGCATGTGCCATATGATGTCAAATACCAGACCTAACCCAAACCTAACCGGTGTTACGCTCTAATATATAGATCGAATCCAGGATTACTTCACTGTTTCAGTGCGGTACCACACTACTACCTGATCCAACCCAGAAACCGCCCAGGATCTGGCCAACAAGTATGCGAAAAATGCGAAAGTATGAGACAGATGATGGTAAATACCAGACCAAACCCAAATCTAACCGGTGTTACCCTTTAATATATTGATCGAATCCAGGATTAACTCACTGTTTCAGTGTGGTACCACATTACTGCGTGATACAAACCAGAAAACGCCCAGGATCTGGCCAACAAGTATGCGAAAAACGCGAAAGTATGAGCGAGATGATGGCGAATCCCAGACCTTACCCAGACCTTACCGGTGTTACCCTCTAATATATAGATCGAATCCAGGATTAATTCACTGTTTCAGTGTGGCATCACACTACTACGCGATCCAACCCAGAAAACGCCCAGGATCAGGCCAACAAGTAAGTGAAAAAGGCGAAAGTATGAGCCAGATGATGGCAAATACCAGACCTAACCCTGACCTAACCGGTGTTATCCTCTAAAATACAGATTGAATCCAGGTTAAACTCACTGCTGCAGTGTGGAACCACATTACAATGTGAACCAAACCAGAAAACGCCCAGGATCTGTCCAACAAGTATGCAAAAAATGCGAAAGTATGAGCCAGATTATTGCAAATACCAGACCTAACCCCGACCTAACCGGTGATATCCTCTAAAATATACATTGAATCCAGGTTTAACTCACTGTTGCAGTGCGGAACCACATTACTACGTAACCCAAACCAGAAAACGCCCTGGATCTGGCCAACAAGTATGCAAAAAATGCGAGAGTATGAGCCAGATGATGGCAAATGCCAGACCAATCCCAAACCTAACCGGTGTTACCCTCTAATATATAGATCGGACCCAGGATTAATTCACTGTTCAAGTGTGGTACCACATTACTACGTGATCCAACCCAGAAAAAGCCAGCATTTGGCCAACAATTATGCGAAAAAAGTGAAAGTATGAGCGAGATGATGGCGAATCCCAGACCTTACCCAGACCTTACCGGTGTTATCCTCTAAAGAATTGATCGGGCCCCGGTTTAACCCGCTGTGTTATTGTGGTACCACGTTACTACGTGAGCCATACCAGAAAAAGCCCAGGATCTGGCCAAAATTTATACGAAATATGCGAAAGTATGGGCCAGATAATATCAAATACCAGACCTAACCCAAACCTAACCGGTGTTACCCTCTAATTTATAGATCGAATCCAGGATTAATTCACTGTTTCAGTGTGGCATCACACTACTACGCGATCCAGCCCAGAAACCGCCCAGGATCAGGCCAACAAGTAAGTGAAAATGGCGAAAGTATGAGCCAGATGATGGCAAATACCAGACCTAACCCTGACCTAACCGGTGTTATCCTCTAAAATATAGATTGAATCCAGGTTTAACTCACTGTTGCAGTGTGGAACCACATTACTACGTAACCCAAACCAGAAAACGCCCTGGATCTGGCCAACAAGTATGCAAAAAATGCGAAAGTATGAGCCAGATTATTGCAAATACCAGACCTAACCCTGACCTAACCGGTGTTATCCTCTAAAATATAGATTGAATCCAGATTTAACTCACTGTTACAGAGTGGTTCTACATTACTACGTGATGCAAACCAGAAAACGCCCTGGATCTGACCAACAAGTATGCAAAAAATGCGAAAGTATGAGCCAGATTATTGCAAATACCAGACCTAACTCCGACCTAACCGGTGATATCCTCTAAAATATAGATAGAATCCAGGTTTAACTCACTGTTGCAGTGTGGAACCACATTACTACGTAGCCCAAACCAGAAAACGCCATGGATCTGGCCAACAAGTATGCGAAAAATGCGAAAGTATGAGTCAGAAAATGGCAAATACCAGACCTAACCCAAACCTAACCGGTGTTACGCTCTAATATATAGATCGAATCCAGGATTACTTCACTGTTTCAGTGCGGTACCACACTACTACCTGATCCAACCCAGAAACCGCCCAAGATCTGGCCAACAAGTATGCGAGTAATGAGAAAGTATGAGACAGATGATGGCAAATACCAGAACTAACACTGACCTAACCGGTGTTATCCTCTAAAATATAGATTGAATCCAAGGCTAACCCACTGTTTCAGTGTGATTTACCACATTACAATGTGAACCAAACCAGAAAACGCCCAGGATCTGGCCAACAAGTATGCGAAAAATGCGAAAGTATGAGCCAGATGTTGGCAACTAACAGACCTAACCCTGACCTAACCGGTGTTATCCTCTAAAATATAGATTGAATCCAAGATTAACTCACTGTTTCAGTGTTGTTCTACATTACTACGTGATCCAAACCAGAAAACGCCCAGGATCTGGCCAACAAGTATGCGAAATATGCGAAAGTATGAGCCAGATGATGGCAAATACCAGACTTAACCCAAACCTAACCGGTGTTGTCCTTTAAAATATAGGTCGGACCCAGGATTAATCCACTGTTTCAGTGTGGCATCACACTACTACGCGATCCAACCCAGAAAACGCCCAGGATCAGGCCAACAAGTAAGTGAAAAAGGCGAAAGTATGAGCCAGATGATGGCAAATACCAGACCTAACCCTGACCTAACCAGTGTTATCCTTTAAAATATAGATTGAATCCAGACTAACCCACTGTTTCAGTGTGATACCACATTACAATGTGATCCAAACCAGAAAACGCCCAGGATCTGGCCAACAAGTATGCGAAAAATGCGAAAGTATGAGTCAGATAATGGCAAATACCAGACCTAACCCTGACCTAACCGGTGTTATCCTCTAAAATATAGATTGAATCCAGGTTTAACTCATTGTTGCAATGTGGCACCACATTACTACGTGACCCATACCAGAAAACGCCCAGGATCTGGCCAACAAGTATGCGAAAAATGCGAAAGTATGAGCCGGATGATGGCAAATCCCAGACCTCACCCCGAACTAACCGGTGTTATCCTCTAAAATCTAGATTGAATCCTGGTTTAACCCACTGTTTCAGTGTGGTACCACATTACTACGTGATCCAACCCAGCAAACGCCCAGGATCAGGCCAACAAGAAGGTGAAAAAGGCGAAAGTATGAGCCAGATAATGGCAAATACCAGACCTAATCCTGACCAAGCCGGTGTTATCCTATGAAATATATTGATTGAATCCAGGTTTAACTCATTGTTGCAATGTGGCACCACATTACTACGTGACCCATACCAGAAAACGCCCAGGATCTGGCCAACAAGTATGCGAAAAATGCGAAAGTATGAGTCAGATAATGGCAAATACCAGACCTAACCCTGACCTAACCGGTGTTATCCTCTAAAATATAGATTGAATCCAGGTTTAACTCATTGTTGCAATGTGGCACCACATTACTACGTGACCCATACCAGAAAACGCCCAGGATCTGGCCAACAAGTATGCGAAAAATGCGAAAGTATGAGCCGGATGATGGCAAATCCCAGACCTCACCCCGAACTAACCGGTGTTATCCTTTAAAATACAGATCGGACCCAGGATTAATTCACTGTTCAAGTGTGGTACCACATTACTACGTGATCCAACCCAGAAAAAGCCAGCATTTGGCCAACAATTATGCGAAAAAAGTGAAAGTATGAGCGAGATGATGACGAATCCCAGACCTTACCCAGACCTTACCGGTGTTATCCTCTAAAATATAGATTGAATCCAGGTTTAACTCACTGTTGCAGTGTGGAACCACATTACTACGTAACCCAAACCAGAAAACGCCCAGGATCTGGCCCACAAGTATGCAAAAAATGCGAAAGTATGAGCCAGATTATTGCAAATACCAGACCTAACCCCGACCTAACCGGAGTTATCCTCTAAAATATAGATTGAATCCTGGTTTAACCCACTGTTTCAGTGTGGTAACACATTACTACGTGATCCAACCCAGAAAACGCCCAGGATCGGTCCAAAAAGTAGGTGAAAAAGGCGAAAGTATGAGCCAGATGATGGCGAATCCCAGACCTTACCCAGATCTTACCGGTGCTATCCTCTAAAGAGTTGATCGGGCCCCGGTTTAACCCGCCGTTTCATTGTGGTACCACATTGCTACGTGAGCCATACCAGTAAAAGCCCAGAATCAGGCCAACATTTATACGAAATATGCGAAGGTATGGGCCAGATAATTTCAAATACCAGACCTAACCCAAACCTAACCGGTGTTACCCTCTAATATATAGATCGAATCCAGGATTAATCCAGTGTTTCAGTGTGGCATCACACTACTACGCGATCCAACCCAGAAAACGCCCAGGATCAGGCCAACAAGTAAGTGAAAAAGGCGAAAGTATGAGCCAGAAGATGGTAAATACCAGACCTAACCCTGATCTAAGCAGTGTTATCCTCTAAAATATATATTGAATCCAGGTTTAACTCACTGATGCAGTGTGGTACCACATTACTACGTGACCCAAACCAGAAAACGCCCAGGATCTGGCCAACAAGTATGCGAAAAATGCGAAAGTATGGGCCAGATGATGGCAAATACCGGACCTAACCCTGACCTAGCCGCTGTTATCCTCTAAAATATAGATTGAATCCAGGATTAACTCACTGTTTCAGTGTGGTACCACGTTACTGCGTGATACAAACCAGAAAACGCCCAGGATCTGGCCAACAAGTATGCGAAAAATGCGAAAGCATGTGCCAGATGATGTCAAATACCAGACCTAACCCAAACCTAACCGGTGTTACGCTCTAATATATAGATCGAATCCAGGATTACTTCACTGTTTCAGTGCGGTACAACACTACTACCTGATCCAACCCAGAAACCGCCCACGATCTGGCCAACAAGTATGCGAAATATGCGAAAGTATGACCTAGATGTTGGCAACTAACAGACCTAACCCTGACCTAACCGGTGTTATCCTCTACAATATAGATTGAATCCAAGACTAACCCACTGTTTCAGTGTGATACCACATCACAATGTGAACCAAACCTAAATACGCCCAGGATCTGGCCAACAAGTATGCGAAAAATGCGGAAGTGTTGAGCTAGATGGATGGAAAATACCAGACCTAACCCTGACCTAACCAGTGTTATCCTTTAAAATATAGATTGAATCCAAGACTAACTCACTGTTTCAGTGTGGTACCACATTACTACGTGACCCAAACCTAAATACGCCCAGGATCTGGCCAACAAGTATGCGAAAAATGCGGAAGTATGAGCCAGATGATGGCAAATACCAGACCTAACCCGGACCTAACCCGTGTTATCCTCTAAAATATAGATTGAATCCTGGTTTAACCCTCTGTGTCAGTGTGGTACCACATTACTCCGTGATCCAACCCAGAAAACGCCAAGGATCAGGCCAACAAGTATGCGAAAAATGCGAATGTATGAGCCAGATGATGGCAAATACCAGACCTAACCCTAACCTAACCGGTGGTACCCTCTAATATATAGATCGAATCCAGGATTAACTCACTGTATCTGTGTGGTACCTCATTACTACGTGATGCAAACTAGAAAACGCCCATGATCTGGCCAACAAGTTTGCGAAAAATGCGAAAGCATGAGCCAGATGATGGCAAATACAAGACCTAACCCTGACCTAACGGGTGTTATCCTCTAAAATATAGACTGAATCCAGGATTAACTCACTGTTTCAGTGTGGTACCATATTACTACGTGATCCAACCCAGAAAACGCCCAGGATCTGGCCAACAAGTATGCGAAAAATGCGAAAGTATGAGGCAGACGTTGGCTAATACCAGACCTAACCCTGACCTAACCGGTGTTATCCTCTAAAATATAGATTGATTCCAGGATTAACTCACTGTTTCAGTGTGGTACCACATTACTACGTGATTCAAACCAGAAAACGCCCTGGATCTGGCCAACAAGTTGGCGAAAAATGCGAAAGTATGAGGCAGACGTTGGCTAATACCAGACCTAACCCTGACCTAACCGGTGTTATCCTCTAAAATATAGATTGATTCCAGGTTTAACACACTGTTTGAGTGTGGTGCCACATTACTACGTGATCCGACCAAGAAAACGCCCAGGATCTGGCCAACAAGTAGGTGAAAAATGCGAAAGTATGAGGCAGACGTTGGCTAATACCAGACCTAACCCTGACCTAACCGGTGGTACCCTCTAATATATAGATCGAATCCAGGATTAACTCACTGTATCTGTGTGGTACCTCATTACTACGTGATGCAAACTAGAAAACGCCCATGATCTGGCCAACAAGTTTGCGAAAAATGCGAAAGCATGAGCCAGATGATGGCAAATACAAGACCTAACCCTGACCTAACCAGTGTTATCCTCTAAAATATATATTGAATCCAGGTTTAACTCACTGTTACAGTGTGGTATCACATTACTACGTGATCCGAACCAGAAAAAGCCTCTGGCCAACAAGTATGCGAAGAATGCGGGAGTCTTTGCCAGATGATGGCAAATACCGGACGTAACCCAAACCTAACCGGTGTTACCCTCTAATATATAGATCGAATTCAGGATTAACTCACTGTTTCAGTGTGGTACCACATTACTACGTGACCCAAACCAGAAAACGCCCTGGATCTGGCCAACAAGTTGGCGAAAAATGCGAAAGTATGAGGCAGATGTTGGCTAACACCAGACCTAACCCTGACCTAACCGGTGTTATCCTCTAAAATATAGATTTATTTCAGGTTTAACACACTGTTTGAGTGTGGTGCCTCATTACTACGTGATCTGACCCTGAAAACGCCCAGGATCTGGCCAAAAAGTATGGGAAAAATGCGAAAGTGTTGAGCTAGATGGATGGAAAATACCAGACCTAACCCGGACCTAACCCGTGTTATCCTCTAAAATATAGATTGAATCCTGGTTTAACCCTCTGTGTCAGTGTGGTACCACATTACTCCGTGATCCAACCCAGAAAACGCCAAGGATCAGACCAACAAGTATGCGAAAAATGCGAAAGTATGAGCCAGATGATGGCAAATGTCAGACCAAACCCAAACCTAACCGGTGTTACCCTGTAATATATAGATCGAATCCAGGATTACATCGCTGCTTCAGTGCGGTACCACACTACTACCTGATCCAACCCAGAAAACGCCCTGGATCTGGCCAACAAGTATGCGAAAAATGCGAAAGTATGAGCCAGATGATGGCAAATACCAGACCCAACCCAAACCTAACCGGTGTTACCCTCTAATATATCGACCGAATCCAGGATTACTTCACTGTTTCAGTGCGGTACCACACTACTACCTGATCCAACCCAGAAAACGCCCAGCATCTGGCCAACAAGTATGCGAAAAATACGAAAGTGTGAGCCAGATGATGGTAAATACCAGACCCCACCCCGACCTAACCGGAGTTATCCTTTAAAATATAGATCGGACCCAGGATTAATTCACTGTTCAAGTTTGGTACCACATTACTACGTGACCCAACCCAGAAAAAGCCAGCATTTGGCCAACAATTATGCGAAAAAAGAGAAAGTATGAGCGTGATGATGGCGAATCCCAGACCTTACCCAGACCTTAACGGTGTTTTCCTCTAATGAATTGATCGGGCCCCGGTTTAACCTGCTGCTACATTGTGGTACCACATTACTACGTGAGCCATACCAGAAGGAGTCCAGGATCTGGCAAACATTTATGCGAAATATGCGAAAGTATGGGCCAGATAATATCAAATACCAGACCTAACCCAAACCTCACCGGTGTTACCCTCTAATATAAAGATCGAATCCAGGATTCATTCACTGTTTCAGTGTGGCATCACACTACTACGCGATCCAACCCAGAAAACGCCCTGGATCTGGCCAACAAGTATGCGAAAAATGCGAAAGTATAAGCCAGATGATGGCAAATACCCGACCTAACCCATACCTAACCGGTGTTACCCTCTAATATATAGATCGAATCCAGGATTACTTCACTGATTCTGTGCGGTACCACACTACTACCTGATCCAACCCAGAAAACGCCCAGGATCTGGCCAACAAGTATGCGAAAAATGCGAAAGTATGAGCCGGATGATGGCAAATCCCAGACCTCACCCCGACCTAACCGGTGTTATCCTTTAAAATACAGATCGGACCCAGGATTAATTCACTGTTCAAGTGTGGTACCACATTACTACGTGATCCAACCCAGAAAAAGCCAGCATTTGGCCAACAATTATGCGAAAAAAGTGAAAGTATGAGCGAGATGATGGCGAATCCCAGACCTTACCCAGACCTTACCGGTGTTATCCTCTAAAATGTAGATTGAATCCAGGTTTAACTCACTGTTGCAGTGTGGAACCACATTACTACGTATCCCAAACCAGAAAACGCCCAGGATCAGGCCAACAAGAAGGTGAAAAAGGCGAATGTATGAGCCAGATGATGGCAAATACCAGACCTAACCCTGACCTAACCAGTGCTATCGTCTAAAATGTAGATTGAATCCAGGTTTAACTCACTGTTGCAGTGTGGTGCCTCATTACTACGTGGTCTGACCCTGAAAACGCCCAGGATCTGGCCAACAAGTATGCGAAAAATGCGAAAGTATGAGCCAGATGATGGCAAATACCAGACCTAACCCAAACCTAAGCGGTGTTATCCTCTAAAATATAGATTGAATCCAGGTTTAACTCACTGTTTAAGTGTGGAACCACATTACTACCTGATCCAAACCAGAAAACGCCCAGGATCTGGCCAACAAGTATGCGAAAAATGCGAAAGTATGAGCCAGATGATGGCGAATACCAGACATAACCCAGACCTAACCGGTGGTACCCTCTAATGTATAGATCGAATCCAGGATTAACTCACTGTATCTGTGTGGTACCTCATTACTACGTGATGCAACCCAGAAAACGCCCAGCATCTGGCCAACAAGTATGCGAAAAATGCGAAATTGTGAGCCAGATGATGGCAAATACCACACCCAACCCTGACCTAACCGGTGTTATCCTCTGAAATATAGATTGAATCCAGGATTAGCTCATGTGGCAAGTGTAGTACCACATTACTACGTGATGCAAACCAGAAAACGCCCAGGATCTGGCCAACAAGTATGCGAAAAATGCGAAAGTATGAGCGAGTGGATGGCAAATACCTGTCCTAACCCTGCCCTAACCGGTAATCCTCTAAAGTATAGATTGAATCCATGATTAACTCACTGTTTCAGTGTGGTTCTACATTACTACGTGATCCAAACCAGAAAACGCCTAGGATGTGGCCAACAAGTATGCGAAAAATGCGAAAGTATGAGCCAGATGATTGCAAATACCAGACCTAACCCTGACCGAACCGGTGCTATCCTCTAAAATATAGATTGAATCCAAGACTAACTCACTGTTTCAGTGTGATACCACATTATAATGTGATCCAAACCAGAAAACGCCCAGGATCTGCCCAACAAGTATGCGAAAAATGCGAAAGTATGAGCCAGATGATGGCAAATCCCAGACCTCACCCCGATCTAACCGGAGTTATCCTTTAAAGTATAGATCGGACCCAGGATTAATTCACTGTTCAAGTTTGGTTCCACATTACTACGTGATCCAACCCAGAAAAAGCCAGCATTTGGCCAACAATTATGCGAAAAAAGAGAAAGTATGAGCCAGATGTTGGCAAATACCAGACCTAACCCTGACCTAGCCGGTGTTATCCTCTAAAATATAGATTGAATCCAGGATTAACTCACTGTTTCAGGGTGGTACCATATCACTACGTGACGCGAACTAGAAAACGCCCACGATCTGGCCAACAAGTATGCGAAAACTGCGAAAGTATGAGCCTGATGATGGCAAATACCAGACCTAATCCTGACCTAACCGGTGTTATCCTCTAAAATCTAGATTGTATTCTGGTTTAACCCACTGTTTCAGTGTGGTACCACATTACTACGTGATCCAACCCAGCAAACGCCCAGGATCAGGCCAACAAGAAGGTGAAAAAGGCGAAAGTATGAGCCAGATGATGGGAAATACCAGACCTAACCCTGACCTAACCGGTGCTATCCTCTAAAATATAGATTGAATCCAGGTTTAACTCGCTCTTGCAGTGTGCTGCCACATTACTACGTGACCCAAACCAGAAAACGCCCAAGATCTGGCCAACAAGAATGCGAAAAATGCGAAAGTATGAACCAGATGATGGCAAATACCAGACCTAACCCTGACCTAACCGGTGTTATCCTATGAAATATAGATTGAATCCAGGTTTAACTCACTGTTGCAATGTGGCACCACATTACTACGTGACCCATACCAGAAGACGCCCAGGATCTGGCCAACAAGTATGCGAAAAATGCGAAAGTATGAGTCAGGTAATGGCAAATACCAGACCTAACCCTGACCTAACCGGTGTTATCCTCTAAAATGTAGATTGAATCCTGGTTTAACCCACTGTTTCAGTGTGGTAACACATTACTACGTGATCCAACCCAGAAAACGCCCAGGATCGGGCCAAAAAGTAGGTGAAAAAGGCGAAAGTATGAGCCAGATGATGGGAAATACCAGACCTAACCCTCACCTAACCGGTGCTATCCTCTAAAATATAGATTGAATCCAGGTTTAACTCGCTCTTGCAGTGTGCTGCCACATTACTACGTGACCCAAACCAGAAAACGCCCAAGATCTGGCCAACAAGAATGCGAAAAATGCGAAAGTATGAACCAGATGATGGCAAATACCAGACCTAACCCTGACCTAACCGGTGTTATCCTCTCAACTATGGATTGAATCCATGATTAACTCACTGTTTCAGTGTGGTACCACATTACTACGTGATCCAAACCAGAACACGCCCAGGATCTGGCCAACAAGTATGCGAAAAATGCGAAAGTATGAGCCAGATGATGGCAAATACCAGACCTAACCCAAACCTAACCGGTGTTACCCTCTAATATATAGATCAAATGCAGGATTAACTCACTGTTTTAGTGTGGTACCACACTACTACCAGATCCAACCCAGAAAACGCCCAGGATCTGGCCAACAAGTATGCGAAAAATGCCAAAGTATGAGCCAGATGACGGCAAATCCCAGCCCTCACCCCGACCAAACCGGTGTTATCCTTTAAAATATAGATCGGACCCAGGTTTAACTCACTGTTTCAGTGTGGTACCAAACTACTACGTGATCCATACCAGAAAAGGCCCACGATCTGGCCAATATTTATACGAAATATGCGAAAGTATGGGCCAGATAATATTATACCAGACCTAACCCAAACCTAACCGGTGTTACCCTCTAATATATAGATCGAATCCAGGATTAATTCACTGTTTCAGTGTGGCATCACACTACTACGCGATCCAGCCCAGAAAACGGCCAGGATCGGGCCAACAAGTAAGTGAAAATGGCGAAAGTATGAGCCAGATGATGGCAAATACCAGACCTAACCCAAACCTAACCGGTGTTACCCTCTAATATATAGATCGATTCCAGGATTAATTCACTGTTTCAGTGTGGTATCACACTACTACGTGATCCAACCCTGAAAACGCCCAGGATCTGGCCAAAAAGTATGCGAAAAATGCGAAAGTATGGGCCAGTTGATGGCAAATACGAGACCTAACCCTGACCTAACCGCTGTTATCCTCTAAAATATAGATTGAATCCAGGATTAACTCACTGTTTCAGTGTGGTACCATATTACTACGTGACGCAAACTAGAAAACGCCCAGGATCTGGCCAACAAGTATGCGAAAAATGCGAAAGTATCAGCCTGATGCGCTCGTGCGGTGGCCCGAGGTCGTCGCCCGGTCGCGAGGCGTCGCGGGCGGCCGCCTCGGCGTGGCGGATGACCTAGGCTGGGAGGGGGGTCCTGAGGGGACCCTCCTCCCGCCAGGCGGCGCCGGGTCGGACCGGTTGGGGGTAGGAGTGCTCCCCCTACCGGTCCGACGCAAGGGGAGGCACCCTCGGCGGTCTGGTGCGGCCATGAACGCCCGGCCGCCGAGGGGTGGAAACGGGGTCGCGGGCGGTTGCGAGTTGGGGCTCGCAGCCGCCACTAAACGCGGCCCCGGGACGGATAGCGGCGGGATGGAGTGGCCCCGTCCCGCCGCTATGAGGCAGTGTGTCTACTGGGGGGACCGATTGTCCCCCCGGGGGATGGGCGCGAAAGCGCGGGCACGGGGAGAATACCGGAAGAATGCTTCGAGCGATTCCCGGTATCCTCCCAAAGCGTGCCGAAGGGTCACCGTGGGGTTTTTAGTGGGTAGGTCCCGCGCCTGTCGTTGTACGGGCGCGGGGAATCCCACACACCCCTCCCACCTCTCCCCAAGGAGGTGGGAGGGAGTCTTTCGAAGATTTTCCCCACGACAAAAAAAAAAAAAAAAAAAAAAAAAAGAAAAAAAAAAAAAAAAAAAAAAAAGTATCAGCCTGATGATGGCAAATACCAGACCTAATCCTGACCAAACCGGTGTTATCCTATGAAATATAGATTGAATCCAGGTTTAACTCACTGCTGCAATGTGGCACCACATTACTACGTGACCCATACCAGAAAACGCCCTGGATCTGGCCAACAAGTATGCGAAAAATGCGAAAGTATGAGTCTGATAATGGCAAATACCAGACCTAACCCTGACCTAACCAGTGTTATCCTCTAAAATATAGATTGAATCCTGGTTTAACCCACTGTTTCAGTGTGGTAACACATTACTACGTGATCCAACCCAGAAAACGCCCAGGATCAGGCCAACAATTAGGTGAAAAAGGCGAAAGTATGAGCCGGATGATGGCAAATAACAGACCTAACCCTGACCTAACCGGTGTTATCCTCTAAAATATAGATTGAATCCAGGTTTAACTCACTGTTGCAGTGTAGAACCACATTACTACGTAACTCAAACCAGAAAACGCCCAGGATCTGGCCAACAAGTATGCGAAAAATGCGAAAGTATGAGCCAGATGATTGCAATTACCAGACCCAACCCCGACCTAACCGGTGTTATCCTCTAATATATAGATCGAATCCAGGATTACATCACTGTTTCTGTGCGGTACCACACTACTACCTGATCCAACCCAGAAAACGCCCAGGATCTGGCCAACAAGTATGCGAAAAATTGCGAAAGTGTGAGCCGGATAATGGCAAATCCCAGACCTCACCCCGACCTAACCGGTGTTATCCGTTAAAATATAGATCGGACCTAGGATTACTTCACAGTTTTAGTGTGGCATCACACTACTACGCGATCCAAACCATAAAACGCCCAGGATCTGGCCAACAATTATGCGAAAAAAGTGAAAGAATGAGCGAGATGATGGCGAATCCCAGACCTTACCCAGACCTTACCAGTGTTATTCTCTAAAGAATTGATCGGGCCCCGGTTTAACCCGCTGTTTCATTGTGGTACCACACTACTACGTGAGCCATACCAGAAAAAGCCCAGGATCTTGCCAACAAGTATGCGAAAAATGCGAAAGTATGAGCCAGATGATGGCAAATAACAGACCTAACCCTGACCTAAGCGGTGTTATCGTCTAAAATATAGATTGAATCCAGGTTTAACTCACTGTTGCAGTGTAGAACCGCATTACTACGTAACCCAAACCAGAAAACGCCCAGGATCTGGCCAACAAGTATGCGAAAAACGCGAAAGTATGAGCCAGATGATTGCAATTACCAGACCCAACACCGACCTAACCGGTGTTATCCTCTAAGATATAGATTGAATCCAAGATAAACTCACGGTTTCAGTGCGGTACCACACTACTACCTGATCCAACCCAGAAAACGCCAAGGATATGGCCAACAAGTACGCGAAAAAAGCGAAAGTATGAGCCAGATAATGGCAAATCCCAGACCTCACCCCGACCTAACCGGTGTTATCCTTTAAAATATAGATCGGACCCAGGATTAATTCACTGTTCAAGTGTGGTACCACATTACAACGTGATCCAAACCAGAAAACGCCCTGGATCTGGCCAACAAGTATGCGAAAAATGCGAAAGTATGAGCCAGATGATGGCAAATACCAGACCTAACCCTGACATAACCGGTGTTATCCTCTAAAATATAGATTGTACCCAGGTTTAACTCAGTGTTGCAGTGTGGAACCACATTACTACGTGACCCAAACCAGAAAACGCCCAGGGTCTGGCCAACAAGTATGCGAAAAATGCGAAAGTATGAGCCAGATGATGGCAAATACCAGACCTAACCATGACCTAACCGGTGTTATCCTCTAAAATATAGATTGAATCCTGGTTTAACCCACTGTTTCAGTGTGGTACCACAATACTACGTGATCCAAACCAGAAAACGCCCAGGGTCTGGCCAACAAGTATGCGAAAAATGCGAAAGTATGAGCCAGATGATGGCAAATACCAGACCTAACCCTGACATAACCAGTGTTATCCTCTAAAATATAGATTGTATCCAGGTTTAACTCAGTGTTGCAGTGTGGAACCACATTACTACGTGACCCAAACCAGAAAACGCCCAGGGTCTGGCCAACAAGTATGCGAAAAATGCGAAAGTATGAGCCAGATGATGGCAAATACCAGACCTAACGCTGATCTAACTGGTGTTATTCTTCTATTATATAGATTGAATCCATTTTTAACTCACTGTTGCAGTGTGGTAGCACATTACTACGTGACCCAAACCTGAAAACGCCCAGGATCTGGCCAACAAGTATGCGAAAAATGCGAAAGTATGAGCCAGATGATGGCAAATACCAGACCTAACCATGACCTAACCGGTGTTATCCTCTAAAATATAGATTGAATCCATGATTAACTCACTGTTTCAGTGTGGTACCATATTACTACGTGACGCAAACCAGAAAACGCCCAGGATCTGGCCAACAAGTATGCGAAAAATGCGAAAGTATGAGCCAGATGATGGCAAATACCAGACCTAACCATGACCTAACCGGTGTTATCCTCTAAAATATAGATTGAATCCATGATTAACTCACTGTTGCAGTGTGGTACCACATTACTACGTGACCCAAACCTGAAAACGCCCAGGATCTGGCCAACAAGTATGCGAAAAATGCGAAAGTATGAGCCAGATGATGGCAAATACCAGACCTAACCATGACCTAACCGGTGTTATCCTCTAAAATATAGATTGAATCCATGATTAACTCACTGTTTCAGTGTGGTACCATATTACTACGTGACGCAAACCAGAAAACGCCCAGGATCTGGCCAACAAGTATGCGAAAAATGCGAAAGTATGAGCCTGATGATGGCAAATACCAGACCTACCCCTGACCTAACCGCTGTTATCCTCTAAAATATAGATTGAATCCTGGTTTAACCCACTGTTTCTGTGGGTACCACATTACTACGAGATCCAAATCAGAAAAGACCTAACCCTGACCTAGCCGCTGATACGCTCTAAAATATAGCTTGAATCCACGTTTAACTCACTGTAGCAGTGTGGTACCGCATTGCTACGTGATCCAACCCAGAAAACACCCAGGATCAGGCCAACAAGTAGGTGAAAAAGGCGAAAGTATGAGCTAGATAATGGCAAATACCAGACCTAACCCTGACCTAAGCGGTGTTATACTCTAAAATATAGATTGAATCCTGGTTTAACTCACTGTTTCAGTGTGGTACCACATTACTACGTGACCCAAACCTAAATACGCCCAGGATCTGGCCAACAAGTATGCGAAAAATGCGGAAGTATGAGCCAGATGATGGCAAATAACAGACCTAACCCTGACCTAACCGGTGTTATCCTCTAAAATATAGATTGAATCCAGGTTTAACTCACTGTTGCAGTGTAGAACCACATTACTACGTAACCCAAACCAGAAAACGCCCAGGATCTGGCCAACAAGTATGCGAAAAATGCGAAAGTATGAGCCAGATGATTGCAGTTACCAGACCTGACCCCGACCTAACCAGTGTTATCCTCTAAAATATAGATTGAATCCAAGATAAACTCACTGTTTCAGTGCGGTACCACACTACTACCTGATCCAACCCAGAAAACGCCCAGGATCTGGCCAAGAAGTACGCGAAAAAAGCGAAAGTATGACCCAGATAATGGCAAATCCCAGACCTCACCCCGACCTAACCGGTGTTATCCTTTAAAATATAGATCGGACCCAGGATTAATTCACTGTTCAAGTGTGGTACCACATTACTACGTGATCCAACCCAGAAAAAGCCAGCATTTGGCCAACAAGTATGCGAAAAAAGTGAAAGAATGAGCGAGATGATGGCGAACCCCAGACCTTACCCAGACCTTACCGGTGTTATCCTCTAAAGAATTGATCGGGCCCCGGTTTAACCCGCTGTTTCATTGTGGTACCACATTACTACGTGAGCCATACCAGAAAAAGCCCAGGATCTGGCCAAAATTTATACGAAATATGCGAAAGTATGGGCCAGATAATATCAAATACCAGACCTAACCCAAACCTAACCGGTGTTACCCTCTAATATATAGATAGAATCCAGGATTAATTCACTGTTTCAGTGTGGCATCACACTACTACGTGATAAAACCCTGAAAACGCCCTGGATCTGGCCAACAAGTTGGCAAAAAATGCGAAAGAATGAGGCAGTCGTTGGCAAATACCAGACCTAACCCAAACCTAACCGGTGTTACCCTCTAACATATAGATTGAATCCAGGTTTAACTCACTGTTGCAGTGTGGAACCACATTATTACGTAATCCAAACCAGAAAACGCCCAGGATCTGGCCAACAAGTATGCGAAAAATGCGAAAGTATGAGCCAGATGATTGCAAATACCAGACCCAACCCCGACC
The DNA here is from genome assembly GCF_051014445.1 of Colletes latitarsis. Classification (NCBI taxonomy): domain Eukaryota; kingdom Metazoa; phylum Arthropoda; class Insecta; order Hymenoptera; family Colletidae; genus Colletes; species Colletes latitarsis. Next base: position 29,215,264 of record NC_135145.1, read on the forward strand.
TAACCGGTGTTATCCTCTAAAATATAGATTGAATCCATGATTAACTCACTGTTTCAGTGTGGTACCATATTACTACGTGACGCAAACCAGAAAACGCCCAGGATCTGGCCAACAAGTATGCGAAAAATGCGAAAGTATGAGCCTGATGATGGCAAATACCAGACCTAACCCTGACCTAACCGGTGTTATCCTCTAAAATATAGATTGAATCCTGGTTTAACCCACTGTTTCAGTGTGGTACCACAATACTACGTGATCCAAACCAGAAAACGCCCAGGGTCTGGCCAACAAGTATGCGAAAAATGCGAAAGTATGAGCCAGATGATGGCAAATACCAGACCTAACCATGACCTAACAGGTGTTATCCTCTGAAATATAGATTGAATCCATGATTAACTCACTGTTTCAGTGTGGTACCATATTACTACGTGACGCAAACCAGAAAACGCCCAGGATCTGGCCAACAAGTATGCGAAAAATGCGAAAGTATGAGCCTGATGATGGCAAATACCAGACCTAACCCTGACCTAACCGGTGTTATCCTCTAAAATATAGATTGAATCCTGGTTTAACCCACTGTTTCAGTGTGGTACCACAATACTACGTGATCCAAACCAGAAAACGCCCAGGGTCTGGCCAACAAGTATGCGAAAAATGCGAAAGTATGGGCCAGATGATGGCAAATACCAGACCTAACCATGACCTAACCGGTGTTATCCTCTAAAATATAGATTGAATCCATGATTAACTCACTGTTTCAGTGTGGTACCATATTACTACGTGACGCAAACCAGAAAACGCCCAGGATCTGGCCAACAAGTATGCGAAAAATGCGAAAGTATGAGCCTGATGATGGCAAATACCAGACCTACCCCTGACCTAACCGCTGTTATCCTCTAAAATATAGATTGAATCCTGGTTTAACCCACTGTTTCTGTGTGGTACCACATTACTACGAGATCCAAATCAGAAAAGACCTAACCCTGACCTAGCCGCTGATATGCTCTAAAATATAGCTTGAATCCAGGTTTAACTCACTGTAGCAGTGTGGTACCGCATTGCTACGTGATCCAACCCAGAAAACACCCAGGATCAGGCCAACAAGTAGGTGAAAAAGGCGAAAGTATGAGCTAGATAATGGCAAATACCAGACCTAACCCTGACCTAACCGGTGTTATACTCTAAAATATAGATTGAATCCTGGTTTAACTCACTGTTTCAGTGTGGTACCACATTACTACGTGACCCAAACCTGAATACGCCCAGGATCTGGCCAACAAGTATGCGAAAAATGCGGAAGTATGAGACAGATGACGGCAAATAACAGACCTAACCCTGACCTAACCGGTGTTATCCTCTAAAATATAGATTGAATCCAGGTTTAACTCACTGTTGCTGTGTAGAACCACATTACTACGTAACCCAAACCAGAAAACGCCCAGGATCTGGCCAACAAGTATGCGAAAAATGCGAAAGTATGAGCCAGATGATTGCAGTTACCAGACCTGACCCCGACCTAACCAGTGTTATCCTCTAAAATATAGATTGAATCCAAGATAAACTCACTGTTTCAGTGCGGTACCACACTACTACCTGATCCAACCCAGAAAACGCCCAGCCTCGGCGTGGCGGATGACCTAGGCTGGGAGGGGGGTCCTGAGGAGACCCTCCTCCCGCCAGGCGGCGCCGGGTCGGACCGGTTGGGGGTAGGAGTGCCTCCCCCTACCGGTCCGACGCAAGGGGAGGCACCCTCGGCGGTCTGGTGCGGCCATGAACGCCCGGCCGCCGAGGGGTGGAAAGGGGGTCGCGGGCGGTTGCGAGTTGGGGCTCGGATAGCGGCGGGATGGAGTGGCCCCGTCCCGCCGCTATGAGGCAGTGTGTCTACTGGGGGGACCGATTGTCCCGCCGGGGGATGGGCGCGAAAGCGCGGGCACGGGGAGGATACCGGAAGAATGCTTCGAGCGATTCCCGGTATCCTCCCAAAGCGTGCCGAAGGGTCACCGTGGGGTTTTTAGTGGGTAGGTCCCGCGCCTGTCGTTGTACGGGCGCGGGGAATCCCACACACCCCTCCCACCTCTCCCCAAGGAGGTGGGAGGGAGTCTTTCGAAGATTTTCCCCACGACAAAAAAAAAAAAAAAAAAAAAAAAAAAAGTATGAGGCAGTCGTTGGCAAATACCAGACCTAACCCAAACCTAACCGGTGTTACCCTCTAACATATAGATTGAATCCAGGTTTAACTCACTGTTGCAGTGTGGAACCACATTATTACGTAATCCAAACCAGAAAACGCCCAGGATCTGGCCAACAAGTATGCGAAAAATGCGAAAGTATGAGCCAGATGATTGCAAATACCAGACCCAACCCCGACCTAACCGGTGTTATCCTCTAAAATATAGATTGAATCCAAGATAAACTCACAGTTTCAGTGCGGTACCACACTAGTACCTGATCCAAACCAGAAAACGCCGAGGATCTGGCCAACAAGTATGCGAAAAATGCGAAAGTATGAGCCAGATGATGGCAAATAACAGACCTAACCATGACCTAACCGGTGTTATCCTCTAAAATATAGATTGAATCCATGATTAACTCACTGTTTCAGTGTGGTACCATATTACTACGTGACGCAAACCAGAAAACGCCCAGGATCTAGCCAACAAGTATGCGAAAGATGCGAAAGTATGAGCCAGATGATGGCAAATACCAGACCTAACCATGACCTAACCGGTGTTATCCTCTAAAATATAGATTGAATCCATGATTAACTCACTGTTGCAGTGTGGTACCACATTACTACGTGACCCAAACCTGAAAACGCCCAGGATCTGGCCAACAAGTATGCGAAAAATGCGAAAGTATGAGCCAGATGATGGCAAATACCAGACCTAACCATGACCTAACCGGTGTTATCCTCTAAAATATAGATTGAATCCATGATTAACTCACTGTTTCAGTGTGGTACCACATTACTACGTGACCCAAACCTGAATACGCCCAGGATCTGGCCAACAAGTATGCGAAAAATGCGAAAGTATGAGCCAGATGATGGCAAATAACAGACCTAGCCCTGACCTAACCGGTGTTATCCTCTAAAATATAGATTGAATCCAGGTTTAACTCACTGTTGCAGTGTAGAACCACATTACTACGTAACCCAAACCAGAAAACGCCCAGGATCGGGCCAACAAGTATGCGAAAAATGCGAAAGTATGAGCCAGATGATTGCAGTTACCAGACCTGACCCCGACCTAACCAGTGTTATCCTCTAAAATATAGATTGAATCCAAGATAAACTCAATGTTTCAGTGCGGTACCACACTACTACCTGATCCAACCCAGAAAACGCCCAGGATCTGGCCAACAAGTACGCGAAAAAAGCGAAAGTATGACCCAGATAATGGCAAATCCCAGACCTCACCCCGACCTAACCGGTGTTATCCTTTAAAATATAGATCGGACCCAGGATTAATTCACTGTTCAAGTGTGGTACCACATTACTACGTGATCCAACCCAGAAAAAGCCAGCATTTGGCCAACAAGTATGCGAAAAAAGTGAAAGAATGAGCGAGATGATGGCGAACCCCAGACCTTACCCAGACCTTACCGGTGTTATCCTCTAAAGAATTGATCTAATCCAGGATTAACTCACTGTTTCAGTGTGGTACCACATTACTACGTAACCCAAACCAGAAAACGCCCAGGATCTGGCCAACAAGTATGCGAAAAATGCGAAAGTATGAGCCAGATGATGGCAAATACCAGACCTAACCCAAACCTAACCGGTGTTACCCTCTAATATATAGATCGAATCCAGGATTAACTCACTGTTCCAGTGTGGTACCACATTACAACGTGATCCAAACCAGAAAACGCCCTGGGTCTGGCCAACAAGTTGGCAAAAAACGCGAATGTATGAGGCAGTCGTTGGCAAATACCAGGTCTAACCCAAACCTAACCGGTGTTACCCTCTAATATATAGATTGAATCCAGGTTTAGCTCATGTGGCAAGTGTAGTACCACATTACTACGTGATGCAAACCAGAAAACGCCCAGGATCTGGCCAACAAGTATGCGAAAAATGCGAAAGTGTGAGCCAGATGATGGCAAATACCAGACCTAACCCATACCTAACCGGTGTCACCCTCTAGTATATAGATCTAATCCAGGATTACTTCACTGTTTCGGTGTGGCGTCACACTACTACGCGATCCAACCCAGAAAACGCCCAGTATCAGGCCAACAAGTAAGTGAAAAAGGCGAAAGTATGAGCCAGATTTTGGCAAATACCAGACCTAACCCAGACCTAACCGGTGTTATCCTCTAAAATATTGATCGAATCTAGGGTTAATTCACAGTTCACGTGTGGTACCACATTACTACGTGATCCAACCCAGAAAAAGCCAGCATTTGGCCAACATTCATGAGAAAAATGGGAAAGTATGGGCCAGATAATATCAAATACCAGACCTAACACAAACCTAACCGGTGTTACCCTCTAATATATAGATCGAATCCAGGATTCATTCACTGTTTCAGTGTAGCATCACACTACTACGTGATCCAACCCTGAAAACGCCCAGGATCTGGCCAAAAAGTATGCGAAAAATGCGAAAGTATGGGCCAGTTGATGGCAAATACCAGACCTAACCCTGACCTAACCTCTGTTATCCTCTAAAATATAGATTGAAAGCAGGATTAACTAATTGTTTCAGAATGGTACCATATTACTACGTGATCCAAACCAGAAAAGACCTAACCCTGACCTAGCCGCTGATATGCTCTAAAATATAGCTTGAATCCAGGTTTAACTCACTGTTTCAGAGTGGTTCTACATTACTACGTGATCCGACCCAGAAAACGCCCAGGATCTGGCCAACAAGTATGCGAAAAATGCTAAAGTATGGGCCTGATGATGCCAAATACCAGACCAAACCCTGACCAAACTGGTGTTATTCTTCTATTATATAGATTGAATCCAGGTTTAACTCACTGTAGCAGTGTGGTACCACATTACTACGTGATCCAACCCAGAAAACACCCAGGATCAGGCCAACAAGTAGGTGAAAAAGGCGAAAGTATGAGCCAGGTGATGGCAAATACCAGACCTAACCCTGACCTAACCGGTGTTATCCTCTAAAATATAGATTGAATCCATGATTAACTCACTGTTTCAGTGTGGTACCATATTACTACGTGACCCAAACCTGAAAACGCCCTGGATCTGGCCAACAAGTATGCGAAAAATGCGAAAGTATGAGCCTGATGATGGCAAATACCAGACCAAACCCTGACCTAACCGGTGTTATCCTCTAAAATATAGATTGAATCCTGGTTTAACCCACTCTTTCAGTGTGGTACCACATTACTACGTGATCCAACCCAGAAAACGCGCAGGATCTGGCCAAAAAGTATGCGAAAAATGCGAAAGTATGAGGCAGTCGTTGGCAAATACCAGACCTAACCCAAACCTAACCGGTGTTACCCTCTAATATATAGATTGAATCCAGGATTAGCTCATGTGGCAAGTGTAGTACCACATTACTACGTGATGCAAACCAGAAAACGCCCAGGATCTGGCCAACAAGTATGCGAAAAATGCGAAAGTGTGAGCCAGATGATGGCAAATACCAGACCATACCCAAACCTAACCGGTGTCACCCTCTAGTATATAGATCTAATCCAGGATTACTTCACTGTTTCGGTGTGGCGTCACACTACTACGCGATCCAACCCAGAAAACGCCCAGTATCAGGCCAACAAGTAAGTGAAAACGGCGAAAGTATGAGCCAGATTTTGGCAAATACCAGACCTAACCCAGACCTAACCGTTGTTATCCTCTAAAATATTGATCGAATCCAGGGTTAATTCACTGTTCAAGTGTGGTACCACATTACTACGTGATCCAACCCAGAAAAAGCCAGCATTTGGCCAACATTTATGCGAAAAATGCGAAAGTATGGGCCAGATAATATCAAATACCAGACCTAACACAAACCTAACCGGTGTTACCCTCTAATATATAGATCGAATCCAGGATTCATTCACTGTTTCAGTGTAGCATCACACTACTACGTGATCCAACCCTGAAAATGCCCAGGATCTGGCGAAAAAGTATGCGAAAAATGCGAAAGTATGGGCCAGTTGATGGCAAATACCAGACCTAACCATGACCTAACCGGTGTTATCCTCTAAAATATAGATTGAATCCATGATTAACTCACTGTTTCAGTGTGGTACCATATTACTACGTGACCCAAACCAGAAAACGCCCAGGAACTGGCCAACAAGTATGCGAAAAATGCGAAAGTATGAGCCAGATGATGGCAAATACCAGACCTAACCCTGATCTAACTGGTGTTATTCTTCTATTATATAGATTGAATCCATTTTTAACTCACTGTTGCAGTGTGGTACCACATTACTACGTGACCTAAACGTGAATACGCCCAGGATCTGGCCAACAAGTATGCGAAAAATACGAAAGTATGAGCCAGATGATGGCAAATACCAGACCTAACCATGACCTAACCGGTGTTATCCTCTAAAATATAGATTGAACCCATGATTAACTCACTGTTTCAGTGTGGTACCATATTACTACGTGACCCAAATCAGAAAACGCCCAGGAACTGGCCAACAAGTATGCGAAAAATGCGAAAGTATGAGCCAGATGATGGCAAATACCAGACCTAACCCTGATCTAACTGGTGTTATTCTTCTATTATATAGATTGAATCCATTTTTAACTCACTGTTGCAGTGTGGTACCACATTACTACGTGACCTAAACGTGAATACGCCCAGGATCTGGCCAACAAGTATGCGAAAAATACGAAAGTATGAGCCAGATGATGGCAAATACCAGACCTAACCATGACCTAACCGGTGTTATCCTCTAAAATATAGATTGAACCCATGATTAACTCACTGTTTCAGTGTGGTACCATATTACTACGTGACCCAAATCAGAAAACGCCCAGGGTCTGGCCAACAAGTATGCGAAAAATGCGAAAGTATGAGCCAGATGATGGCAAATACCAGACCTAACCATGACCTAACCGGTGTTATCCTCTAAAATATAGATTGAATCCATGATTAACTCACTGTTTCAGTGTGGTACCACATTACTACGTGACCCAAACCAGAAAACGCCCAGGATCTGGCCGACAAGTATGCGAAAAATGCGAAAGTATGAGCCTGATGATGGCAAATACCAGACCTAACCCTGACCTAACTGCTGTTATCCTCTAAAATATAGATTGAATCCTGGTTTAACCCACTGTTTCAGTGTGGTGCCACATTACTACGTGATCCAAACCAGAAAACGCCCAGGATCTGGCCAACAAGTATGCGAAAAATGCGAAAGTATGAGCCAGATGATGGCAAATACCAGACCTAACGCTGATCTAACTGGTGTTATTCTTCTATTATATAGATTGAATCCATTTTTAACTCACTGTTGCAGTGTGGTACCACATTACTACGTGACCCAAACCTGAAAACGCCCAGGATCTGGCCAACAAGTATGCGAAAAATGCGAAAGTATGAGCCAGATGATGGCAAATAGCAGACCTAACCCTGACCTAACCGGTGTTATCCTCTAAAATATAGATTGAATCCTGGTTTAACTCACTGTTTCAGTGTGGTACTACATTACTACGTGACCCAAACCTGAATACGCCCAGGATCTGGCCAACAAGTATGCGAAAAATGCGAAAGTATGAGCCAGATGATGGCAAATAACAGACCTAACCCTGACCTAACCGGTGTAATCCTCTAAAATATAGATTGAATCCAGGTTTAACTCACTGTTGCAATGTAGAACCACATTACTACGTAACCCAAACCAGAAAACGCCCAGGATCTGGCCAACAAGCATGCGAAAAATGCGAAAGTATGAGCCAGATGATTGCAGTTACCAGACCTGACCCCGACCTAACCAGTGTTATCCTCTAAAATATAGATTGAATCCAAGATAAACTCACTGTTCCAGTGCGGTACCACACTACTACCTGATCCAACCCAGAAAACGCCCAGGATCTGGCCAACAAGTTCGCGAAAAAAGCGAAAGTATGACCCAGATAATGGCAAATCCCAGACCTCACCCCGACCTAACCGGTGTTATCCTTTAAAATATAGATCGGACCCAGGATTAATTCACTGTTCAAGTGTGGTACCACATTACTACGTCATCCAACCCAGAAAAAGCCAGCATTTGGCCAACAAGTATGCGAAAAAAGTGAAAGAATGAGCGAGATGATGGCAAATACCAGACCTAACCCTGACCTAACCGGTGTTATCCTCTAAAATATAGATTGAATCCAGGTTTAACTCACTGTTGCAATGTGACACCACATTACTACGTGACCCAACCCAGAAAACTCCCAGGGTCTGGCCGACAAGTATGCGACAAATGCGAAAGTATGAGCTAGATAATGGCAAATACCAGACCTAACCATGACCTAACCGGTGTTATCCTCTAAAATATAGATTGAATTCATGATTAACTCACTGTTTCAGTGTGGTACCATATTACTACGTGACCCAAACCAGAAAACGCCCAGGAACTGGCCAACAAGTATGCGAAAAATGCGAAAGTATGAGCCAGATGATGGCAAATACCAGACCTAACCCAAACCTAACCGGTGTTACCCTCTAATATATAGATCGAATCCAGGATTAACTCACTGTTTCAGTGTGGTACCACATTACAACGTGATCCAAACCAGAAAACGCCCTGGGTCTGGCCAACAAGTTGGCAAAAAATGCGAATGTATGAGGCAGTCGTTGGCAAATACCAGACCTAACCCAAACCTAACCGGTGTTACCCTCTAATATATAGATTGAATCCAGGTTTAGCTCATGTGGCAAGTGTAGTACCACATTACTACGTGATGCAAACCAGAAAACGCCCAGGATCTGGCCAACAAGTATGCGAAAAATGCGAAAGTGTGAGCCAGATGATGGCAAATACCAGACCTTACCCAAACCTAACCGGTGTCACCCTCTAGTATGTAGATCTAATCCAGGATTACTTCACTGTTTCGGTGTGGCGTCACACTACTACGCGATCCAACCCAGAAAACGCCCAGTATCAGGCCAACAAGTAAGTGAAAAAGGCGAAAGTATGAGCCAGATTTTGGCAAATACCAGACCTAACCCAGACCTAACCGTTGTTATCCTCTAAAATATTGATCGAATCCAGGGTTAATTCACTGTTCAAGTGTGGTACCACATTACTACGTGATCCAACCCAGAAAAAGCCAGCATTTGGCCAACATTTATGCGAAAAATGCGAAAGTATGGGCCAGATAATATCAAATACCAGACCTAACACAAACCTAACCGGTGTTACCCTCTAATATATAGATCGAATCCAGGATTCATTCACTGTTTCAGTGTAGCATCACACTACTACGTGATCCAACCCTGAAAACGCCCAGGATCTGGCCAAAAAGTATGCGAAAAATGCGAAAGTATGGGCCAGTTGATGGCAAATACCAGACCTAACCATGACCTAACCGGTGTTATCCTCTAAAATATAGATTGAATCCATGATTAACTCACTGTTTCAGTGTGGTACCATATTACTACGTGACCCAAACCAGAAAACGCCCAGGAACTGGCCAACAAGTATGCGAAAAATGCGAAAGTATGAGCCAGATGATGGCAAATACCAGACCTAACCCTGATCTAACTGGTGTTATTCTTCTATTATATAGATTGAATCCATTTTTAACTCACTGTTGCAGTGTGGTACCACATTACTACGTGACCTAAACGTGAATACGCCCAGGATCTGGCCAACAAGTATGCGAAAAATACGAAAGTATGAGCCAGATGATGGCAAATACCAGACCTAACCATGACCTAACCGGTGTTATCCTCTAAAATATAGATTGAATCCATGATTAACTCACTGTTTCAGTGTGGTACCACATTACTACGTGACCCAAACCAGAAAACGCCCAGGATCTGGCCAACAAGTATGCGAAAAATGCGAAAGTATGAGCCTGATGATGGCAAATACCAGACCTAATCCTGACCTAACTGCTGTTATCCTCTAAAATATAGATTGAATCCTGGTTTAACCCACTGTTTCAGTGTGGTGCCACATTACTACGTGATCCAAACCAGAAAACGCCCAGGATCTGGCCAACAAGTATGCGAAAAATGCGAAAGTATGAGCCAGATGATGGCAAATACCAGACCTAACGCTGATCTAACTGGTGTTATTCTTCTATTATATAGATTGAATCCATTTTTAACTCACTGTTGCAGTGTGGTACCACATTACTACGTGACCCAAACCTGAAAACGCCCAGGATCTGGCCAACAAGTATGCGAAAAATGCGAAAGTATGAGCCAGATGATGGCAACTACCAGACCTAACCATGACCTAACCGGTGTTATCCTCTAAAATATAGATTGAATCCATGATTAACTCACTGTTTCAGTATGGTACCATATTACTACGTGACGCAAACCAGAAAACGCCCAGGATCTGGCCAACAAGTATGCGAAAAATGCGAAAGTATGAGCCTGATGATGGCAAATACCAGACCTACCCCTGACCTAACCGCTGTTATCCTCTAAAATATAGATTGAATCCTGGTTTAACCCACTGTTTCTGTGTGGTACCACATTACTACGAGATCCAAATCAGAAAAGATCTAACCCTGACCTAGCCGCTGATATGCTCTAAAATATAGCTTGAATCCAGGTTTAACTCACTGTAGCAGTGTGGTACCGCATTGCTACGTGATCCAACCCAGAAAACACCCAGGATCAGGCCAACAAGTAGGTGAAAAAGGCGAAAGTATGAGCTAGATAATGGCAAATACCAGACCTAACCCTGACCTAAGCGGTGTTATCCTCTAAAATATAGATTGAATCCAAGATAAACTCACTGTTTCAGTGCGGTACCACACTACTACCTGATCCAACCCAGAAAACGCCCAGGATCTGGCCAACAAGTACGCGAAAGAAGCGAAAGTATGACCCAGATAATGGCAAATCCCAGACCTCACCCCGACCTAACCGGTGTTATCCTTTAAAATATAGATCGGACCCAGGATTAATTCACTGTTCAAGTGTGGTACCACATTACTACGTGATCCAACCCAGAAAAAGCCAGCATTTGGCCAACAAGTATGCGAAAAAAGTGAAAGAATGAGCGAGATGATGGCGAACCCCAGACCTTACCCAGACCTTACCGGTGTTATCCTCTAAAGAATTGATCGGGCCCGGTTTAACCCGCTGTTTCATTGTGGTACCACATTACTACGTGAGCCATACCAGAAAAAGCCCAGGATCTGGCCAAAATTTATACGAAATATGCGAAAGTATGGGCCAGATAATATCAAATACCAGACCTAACCCAAACCTAACCGGTGTTACCCTCTAATATATAGATCGAATCCAGGATTAATTCACTGTTTCAGTGTGGCATCACACTACTACGTGATAAAACCCTGAAGACGCCCTGGATCTGGCCAACAAGTTGGCAAAAAGTGCAAAAGTATGAGGCAGTCGTTGGCAAATACCAGACCTAACCCAAACCTAACCGGTGTTACCCTCTAACATATAGATTGAATCCAGGTTTAACTCACTGTTGCAGTGTGGAACCACATTATTACGTAATCCAAACCAGAAAACGCCCAGGATCTGGCCAACAAGTATGCGAAAAATGCGAAAGTATGAGCCAGATGATTGCAGTTACCAGACCTGACCCCGACCTAACCAGTGTTATCCTCTAAAATATAGATTGAATCCAAGATAAACTCACTGTTTCAGTGCGGTACCACACTACTACCTGATCCAACCCAGAAAACGCCCAGGATCTGGCCAACAAGTACGCGAAAGAAGCGAAAGTATGACCCAGATAATGGCAAATCCCAGACCTCACCCCGACCTAACCGGTGTTATCCTTTAAAATATAGATCGGACCCAGGATTAATTCACTGTTCAAGTGTGGTACCACATTACTACGTGATCCAACCCAGAAAAAGCCAGCATTTGGCCAACAAGTATGCGAAAAAAGTGAAAGAATGAGCGAGATGATGGCGAACCCCAGATCTTACCCAGACCTTACCGGTGTTATCCTCTAAAGAATTGATCGGGCCCGGTTTAACCCGCTGTTTCATTGTGGTACCACATTACTACGTGAGCCATACCAGAAAAAGCCCAGGATCTGGCCAAAATTTATACGAAATATGCGAAAGTATGGGCCAGATAATATCAAATACCAGACCTAACCCAAACCTAACCGGTGTTACCCTCTAATATATAGATCGAATCCAGGATTAATTCACTGTTTCAGTGTGGCATCACACTACTACGTGATAAAACCCTGAAGACGCCCTGGATCTGGCCAACAAGTTGGCAAAAAGTGCAAAAGTATGAGGCAGTCGTTGGCAAATACCAGACCTAACCCAAACCTAACCGGTGTTACCCTCTAACATATAGATTGAATCCAGGTTTAACTCACTGTTGCAGTGTGGAACCACATTATTACGTAATCCAAACCAGAAAACGCCCAGGATCTGGCCAACAAGTATGCGAAAAATGCGAAAGTATGAGCCAGATGATTGCAAATACCAGACCCAACCCCGACCTAACCGGTGTTATCCTCTAAAATATAGATTGAATCCAAGATAAACTCACAGTTTCAGTGCGGTACCGCACTACTACCTGATCCAAACCAGAAAACGCCGAGGATCTGGCCAATAAGTATGCGAAAAATGCGAAAGTATGAGCCAGATGATGGCAAATACCAGACCTAACCCAAACCTAACCGGTGTTACCCTCTAATATATAGATCGAATCCAGGATTAACTCACTGTTCCAGTGTGGTACCACATTACTACGTAACCCAAACCAGAAAACGCCCAGGATCTGGCCAACAAGTGTGCGAAAAATGCGAAAGTACGAGCCAGATGATGGCAAATACCAGACCTAACCATGACCTAGTCGGTGTTATCCGCTAAAATATAGATTGAATCCAGGTTTAACTCACTGTTCCAGTGTGGAACCACATTACTACCTGATCCAAACCAGAAAACGCCCAGGATCTGGCCAACAAGTATGCGAAAAATGCGAAAGTATGAGCCAGACGATGGCAAATACCAGACCTAACCCAAACCTAACCGGTGTTACCCTCTAATATATAGATCGAATCCAGGATTAACTCACTGTTTCAGTGTGGTACCACATTACAACGTGATCCAAACCAGAAAACGCCCTGGGTCTGGCCAACAAGTTGGCAAAAAATGCGAATGTATGAGGCAGTCGTCGGCAAATACCAGACCTAACCCAAACCTAACCGGTGTTACCCTCTAATATATAGATTGAATCCAGGTTTAGCTCATGTGGCAAGTGTAGTACCACATTACTACGTGATGCAAACCAGAAAACGCCCAGGATCTGGCCAACAAGTATGCGAAAAATGCGAAAGTGTGAGCCAGATGATGGCAAATACCAGACCTAACCCAGACCTAACCGGTGTTATCCTCTAAAATATTGATCGAATCCTGGATTAACTCACTGTTCCAGTGTGGAACCACATTACTACCTGATCCAAATCAGAAAACGCCCAGGATCTGGCCAACAAGTTGGCAAAAAATGCGAATGTATGAGGCAGTCGTTGGCAAATACCAGACCTAACCCAAACCTAACCGTTGTTACCCTCTAATATATAGATTGAATCCAGGTTTAGCTCATGTGGCAAGTGTAGTACCACATTACTACGTGATCCAATCCAGAAAAAGCCAGCATTTGGCCAACATTTACGCGAAATATGCGAAAGTATGGGCCAGATAATATCAAATACCAGACCTAACCCAAACCTAACCGGTGTCACCCTCTAGTATATAGATCTAATCCAGGATTACTTCACTGTTCGGTGTGGCGTCACACTACTACGTGATCCAACCCTGAAAACGCCCAGGATCTGGCCAAAAAGTATGCGAAAAATGCGGAAGTATGGGCCAGTTGATGGCAAATACCAGACCTAACCCTGACCTAACCTCTGTTATCCTCTAAAATATAGATTGAAAGCAGGATTAACTAATTGTTTCAGTATGGTACCATATTACTACGTGATCCAAACCAGAAAAGACCTAACCCTGACCTAGCCGCTGATATGCTCTAAAATATAGCTTGAATCCAGGTTTAACTCACTGTTTCAGAGTGGTTCTACATTACTACGTGATCCGACCCAGAAAACGCCCAGGATCTGGCCAACAAGTATGCGAAAAATGCTAAAGTATGAGCCTGATCATGGCAAATACCTGACCAAACACTGACCAAACTGGTGTTATTCTTCTATTATATAGATTGAATCCAGGTTTAACTCACTGTAGCAGTGTGGTACCACATTACTACGTGATCCAACCCAGAAAACACCCAGGATCAGGCCAACAAGTAGGTGAAAAAGGCGAAAGTATGAGCCAGGTGATGGCAAATACCAGACCTAACCCTGACCTAACCGGTGTTATCCTCTAAAATATAGATTAAATCCATGATTAACTCACTGTTTCAGTGTGGTACCATATTACTACGTGACCCAAACCTGAAAACGCCCTGGATCTGGCCAACAAGTATGCGAAAAATGCGAAAGTATGAGCCTGATGATGGCAAATACCAGACCTAACCCTGACCTAACCGGTGTTATCCTCTAAAATATAGATTGAATCCTGGATTAACCCACTGTTTCAGTGTGGTACCACATTACTACGTGATCCAACCCAGAAAACGCCCAGGATCAGGCCAACAAGTAGGTGAAAAAGGAGAAAGTATGTGCCAGATAATGCAAACACCAGAACTAATCCTGACCAAACCGGTGTTATCCACTAAAATATAGATTGAATCCAGGTTTAACTCACTGTTGCAATGTGACACCACATTACTACGTGACCTAAACGTGAATACGCCCAGGATCTGGCCAACAAGTATGCGAAAAATGCGAAAGTATGAGCCAGATGATGGCAAATACCAGACCTAACCATGACCTAACCGGTGTTATCCTCTAAAATATAGATTGAATCCATGATTAACTCACTGTTTCAGTGTGGTACCATATTACTACGTGACCCAAACCAGAAAACGCCCAGGTTCTGGCCAACAAGTATGCGAAAAATGCGAAAGTATGAGCCAGTTGATGGCAAATACCAGACCTAACCATGACCTAACCGGTGTTATCCTCTAAAATATAGATTGAATCCATGATTAACTCACTGTTTCAGTGTGGTACCACATTACTACGTGACCCAAACCAGAAAACGCCCAGGATCTGGCCAACAAGTATGCGAAAAATGCGAAAGTATGAGCCTGATGATGGCAAATACCAGACCTAACCCTGACCTAACCGCTGTTATCCTCTAAAATATAGATTGAATCCTGGTTTAACCCACTGTTTCTGTGTGGTACCTCATTACTACGAGATCCAAACCAGAAAAGACCTAACCCTGACCTAGCCGATGATATGCTCTAAAATATAGCTTGAATCCAGGTTTAACTCACTGTTTCAGAGTGGTTCTACGTTACTACGTGATCCGACCCAGAAAACGCCCAGGATCTGACCAACAAGTATGCGAAAAATGCTAAAGTATGAGCCAGATGATGGCAAATACCAGACCAAACCCTGACCTAGCTGGTGTTATTCTTCTATTATATAGATTGAATCCAGGTCTAACTCACTGTAGCAGTGTGATACCACATTACTACGTGATCCAACCCAGAAAACACCCAGGATCAGGCCAACAAGTAGGTGAAAAAGGCGAAAGTCTGAGCCAGATGATGGCAAATACCAGACCTAAGCCTGACCTAACCGGTGTTATCCTCTAAAATATAGATTGAATCCAGGTTTAACTCACTGTTGCAGTGTGGTGCCACATTACTACGTGATCCGACCCAGAAAACGCCCAGGATCTGACCAACAAGTATGCGAAAAATGCTAAAGTATGAGCCAGATGATGGCAAATACCAGACCTAACCATGACCTAACCGGTGTTATCCTCTAAAATATAGATTGAATCCATGATTAACTCACTGTTTCAGTGTGGTACCACATTACTACGTGACCCAAACCAGAAAACGCCCAGGGTCTGGCCAACAAGTATGCGAAAAATGCGAAAGTATGAGCCAGATGATGGCAAATACCAGACCTAACCCTGATCTAACTGGTGTTATTCTTCTATTATATAGATTGAATCCAGGTTTAACTCACTGCTGCAATGTGGCACCACATTACTACGTGACCCAAACCAGAAAACGCCCAGGATCTGGCAGACAAGTATGCAAAAAATGCGAAAGTATGAGCTAGATAATGGCAAATACCAGACCTAGCCCTGACCTAAGCGGTGTTATCCTCTAAAATATAGATTGAATCCTAGTTTAGCCCACCGTCGCAGTGTGGTGCCACATTACTACGTGACCCAAACCAGAAAACGCCCAGGTTCTGGCAGACAAGTATGCGAAAAATGCGGAGGTATGAGCTATATAATGGCAAATACCAGACCTAACCCTGACCTAGGCGGTGTTATCCTCTAAAATATAGATTGAATCCTAGTTTAACCCACTGTTGCAGTGTGATGCCACATTACTACGTGATCCAACCCAGAAAACGCCCAGGATCAGGCCAACAAGTAGGTGAAAAAGGCGAAAGTATGTGCCAGATAATGCAAACACCAGAACTAATCCCGACCAAACCGTTGTTATCCACTAAAATATAGACTGAATCCAGGTTTAACTCACTGTTGCAATGTGACACCACATTACTACGTGACCCAACCCAGAAAACTCCCAGGGTCTGGCCGACAAGTATGCGACAAATGCGAAAGTATGAGCTAGATAATGGCAAATACCAGACCTAACCATGACCTAACCGGTGTTATCCTCTAAAATATAGATTGAATCCATGATTAACACACTGTTTCAGTGTGGTACCACATTACTACGTGACCCAAACCAGAAAACGCCCAGGATCTGGACAACAAGTATGCGAAAAATGCGAAAGTATAAGCCAGATGATGGCAAATACCAGACCTAACCATGACCTAACCGGTGTTATCCTCTAAAATATAGATTGAATCCTGGTTTAACTCACTGTTGCAGTGTGGTGCCACATTACTACGTGATCCAAACCAGAAAACTCCCAGGGTCTGGCCGACAAGTATGCGACAAATGCGAAAGTATGAGCTAGATAATGGCAAATACCAGACCTAACCATGACCTAACCGGTGTTATCCTCTAAAATATAGATTGAATCCATGATTAACACACTGTTTCAGTGTGGTACCACATTACTACGTGACCCAAACCAGAAAACGCCCAGGATCTGGACAACAAGTATGCGAAAAATGCGAAAGTATAAGCCAGATGATGGCAAATACCAGGCCTAACCCTGACCTAACCGGTGTTATCCTCTAAAATATACATTGAATCCTGGTTTAACCCACTGTTTCAGTGTGGTGCCACATTACTACGTGATCCAACCCGGAAAACGCCCAGGATCTGGCCAACAAGTGGGTGAAAAAGGCGAAAGTATGTGCCAGATAATGCAAACACCAGAACTAATCCTGACCAAACCGTTGTTATCCACTGAAATATAGATTGAATCCATAATTAACTCACTGTTTCAGTGTGGTACCACATTACTACGTGAACCAAACCCGAAGACGCCCAGGATCTGGCCAACAAGTATGCGAAAAATGCGAAAGTATGAGCCAGATGATGGCAAATACCAGACCTAACTATGACCTAACCGGTGTTATCCTCTAAAATATAGATTGAATCCAGGTTTAACTCACTGTTGCAATGTGGCACCACATTACTACGTGACCCAAACCAGAAAACGCCCAGGGTCTGGCCAACAAATATGCGAAAAATGCGAATGTATCAGCCAGATGATGGCAAATACCAGACCTAACCCTGACCAAACCGGTGTTATCCTCTAAAATATAGATTGAATCCAGGTTTAACTCACTGTTGCAATGTGGCACCACATTACTACGTGACCCAAACCAGAAAACGCCCAGGATCTGGCAGACAAGTTTGCGAAAAATGCGAAAGTATGAGCTAGATAATGGCAAATACCAGACCTAACCCTGACCTAAGCGGTGTTATCCTCTAAAATATAGATTGAATCCTGGTTTAACCCACTGTTTCAGTGTGGTGTCACATTACTACGTGATCCAACCCAGAAAACACCCAGGATCAGGCCAACAAGTAGGTGAAAAAGGCGAAAGTATGAGCCAGATGATGGCAAATACCAGACCTAACCCTGACCTAAGCGGTGTTATCCTCTAAAATATAGATTGAATCCTGGTTTAACCCACTGTTTCAGTGTGGTGCCACATGACTACGTGATCCAACCCAGAAAACACCCAGGATCAGGCCTACAAGTAGGTGAAAAAGGCGAAAGTATGAGCCAGATGATGGCAAATACCAGACGAAACCCTGACCTAACTGGTGTTATTCTTCTATTATATAGATTGAATCCAGGTTTAACTCACTGTTGCAATGTGGCACCACATTACTACGTGACCCAAACCAGAAAACGCCCAGGATCTGGCAGACAAGTATGCAAAAAATGCGAAAGTATGAGCTAGATAATGGCAAATACCAGACCTAGCCCTGACCTAAGCGGTGTTATCCTCTAAAATATAGATTGAATCCTAGTTTAGCCCACCGTCGCAGTGTGGTGCCACATTACTACTTGACCCAAACCAGAAAACGCCCAGGTTCTGGCAGACAAGTATGCGAAAAATGCGGAGGTATGAGCTATATAATGGCAAATACCAGACCTAACCCTGACCTAGGCGGTGTTATCCTCTAAAATATAGATTGAATCCTAGTTTAACCCACTGTTGCAGTGTGATGCCACATTACTACGTGATCCAACCCAGAAAACGCCCAGGATCAGGCCAACAAGTAGGTGAAAAAGGCGAAAGTATGTGCCAGATAATGCAAACACCAGCACTAATCCCGACCAAACCGTTGTTATCCACTAAAATATAGATTGAATCCAGGTTTAACTCACTGTTGCAATGTGACACCACATTACTACGTGACCCAACCCAGAAAACTCCCAGGGTCTGGCCGACAAGTATGCGACAAATGCGAAAGTATGAGCTAGATAATGGCAAATACCAGACCTAACCATGACCTAACCGGTGTTATCCTCTAAAATATAGATTGAATCCATGATTAACACACTGTTTCAGTGTGGTACCACATTACTACGTGACCCAAACCAGAAAACGCCCAGGATCTGGACAACAAGTATGCGAAAAATGCGAAAGTATAAGCCAGATGATGGCAAATACCAGACCTAACCATGACCTAACCGGTGTTATCCTCTAAAATATAGATTGAATCCTGGTTTAACTCACTGTTGCAGTGTGGTGCCACATTACTACGTGATCCAAACCAGAAAACGCCCAGGATCTGGACAACAAGTATGCGAAAAATGCGAAAGTATGAGCCTGATGATGGCAAATACCAGGCCTAACCCTGACCTAACCGGTGTTATCCTCTAAAATATAGATTGAATCCTGGTTTAACTCACTGTTTCAGTGTGGTACCATATTACTACGTGACGCAAACCAGAAGACGCCCAGGATCTGGCCAACAAGTATGCGAAAAATGCGAAAGTATGAGCCTGATGATGGCAAATACCAGGCCTAACCCTGACCTAACCGGTGTTATCCTCTAAAATATAGATTGAATCCTGGTTTTACCCACTGTTTCAGTGTGGTACCACATTACTACGTGATCCAACCCAGAAAACGCCCAGGATCAGGCCAACAAGTGGGTGAAAAAGGCGAAAGTATGTGCCAGATAATGCAAATACCAGAACTTATCCTGACCAAACCGGTGTTATCCACTAAAATATAGATTGAATCCATGATTAACTCACTGTTTCAGTGTGGTACCACATTACTACGTGACCCAAACCCGAAGACGCCCAGGATCTGGCCAACAAGTATGCGAAAAATGCGAAAGTATGAGCCAGATGATGGCAAATACCAGACCAAACCCTGACCTAACTAGTGATATTCTTCTATTATATAGATTGAATCCAGGTTTAACTCACTGTAGCAGTGTGGTACCACATTACTACGTGACCCAAACCCGAAAACGCCCAGGATCTGGCTAACAAGTATGCGAAAAATGCGAATGTATGAGCCAGATGATGGCAAATACCAGACCTAACCCTGACCTAACCTCTGTTATCGTCTAAAGTATAGGTTGAATGCAGGATTAACTCATTGTTTCAGTGTGGTACCATATTACTACGTGATCCAAACCAGAAAAGACCTAACCCTGACCGAGCCGCTGATATCCTCTAAAATATAGATTGAATCCAGGTTTAACTCACTGTTTCAGAGAGGCTCTACATTACTACGTGATCGGAGCCAGAAAACGCCCAGGATCTGGCCAACAAGTATGCGAAAAATGCGAAAGTATGAGCCAGATGATGGCAAATACCAGACCTAACCATGACCTAACCGGTGTTATCCTCTAAAATATAGATTGAATCCTGGTTTAACCCACTGTTTCAGTGTGGTGTCACATTACTACGTGATCCAACCCAGAAAATAACCAGGATCAGGCCAACAAGTAGGTGAAAATGCGAAAGTATGAGCCAGATGATGGGAAATACCAGACCTAACCCTGACCTAAGCGGTGTTATCCTCTGAAATATAGATTGAATCCTGGTGTAACCCACTGTTTCTGTGTGGTACCACATTACTACGTAATCCAACCTAGAAAACGCCCAGGATCAGGCCTACAAGAAGGTGAAAAATGCGAAAGTATGAGTCAGATAATGGCATATACCAGACCTAACCCTGACCTAACTGGTATTATTCTTCTATTATATAGATTGAATCCAGGTTTAACTCACTGCTGCAATGTGGCACCACATTACTACGTGACCCAAACCAGAAAACGCCCAGGATCTGGCAGACAAGTATGCGAAAAATGCGAAAGTATGAGCTAGATAATGGCAAATACCAGACCTAAGCCTGTCCTGAGCGGTGTTATCCTCTAAAATATAGATTGAATCCTAGTTTAACCCACTGTTGCAGTGTGGTGCCACATTACTACGTGACCCAAACCAGAAAACGCCCAGGATCTTTCCAACAAGTATGCGAAAAATGCGAAAGTATGAGCCAGATGATGGCAAATACCAGACCTAACCATGACCTAACCGGTGTTATCCTCTAACATATAGATTGAATCCATGATTAACTCACTGTTTCAGTGTGGTACCATATTACTACGTAACGCAAACCAGAAAACGCCCAGGATCTGGCCAACAAGTATGCGAAAAATGCGAAAGTATGAGCCTGACGATGGCAAATACCAGACCTAACCTTGACCTAATCGGTGTTATCCTCTAAAATATAGATTGAATCCTGGTGTAACCCACTGTTTCTGTGTGGTACCACATTACTACGTAATCCAACCTAGAAAACGCCCAGGATCAGGCCAACAAGAAGGTGAAAAATGCGAAAGTATGAGCCAGATAATGGCATATACCAGACCTAACCCTGACCTAACGGGTGTTATCCTCTAAAATATAGATTGAATCCAGGTTTAACTCACTGTAGCAGTGTGGTACCACATTACTACGTGACCCAAACCCGAAAACGCCCAGGATCTGGCCAACCAGTATGCGAAAAATGCGAATGTATGAGCCAGATGGTGGCAAATACCAGACCTAACCCTGACCAAACCGGTGTTATCCTCTAAAATATAGATTGAATCCAGGTTTAACTCACTGTTGCAATGTGGCACCACATTACTACGTGACCCAAACCAGAATACGCCCACGATCTGGCAGACAAGTTTGCGAAAAATGCGAAAGTATGAGCTAGATAATGGCAAATACCAGACCTAACCCTGACCTAAGCGGTGTTATCCTCTAAAATATAGATTGAATCCTGGTTTAACCCACTGTTTCTGTGTGGTACCACATTACTACGTGATCCGACCCAGAAAACGCCCAGGATCTGGCCAACAAGTAGGTGAAAAATGCGAAAGTATGAGACTGATGATGGCAAATACCAGACCTAACCCTGACCTAACCGGTCTTATCCTCTAAAATATAGATTGAACCTTGGTTTATCCCACAGTTTCTGTGTGGTACCACTTTACTACGTAATCCAACCTAGAAAACGCCCAGGATCAGGCCAACAAGAAGGTGAAAAATGCGAAAGTATGAGCCAGATAATGGCATATACCAGACCTAACCCTGACCTAACCGGTGTTATCCTCTGAAATATAGATTGAATCCTGGTTTAACCCACTGTTTCTGTGTGGTACCACATTACTACGTGATCCGACCCAGAAAACGCCCAGGATCTGGCCAACAAGTAGGTGAAAAATGCGAAAGTATGAGACTGATGATGGCAAATACCAGACCTAACCTTGACCTAACCTCTGTTATCCTCTAAAATATAGGTTGAATGCAGGATTAACTCATTGTTTCAGTGTGGTACCATATTACTACGTGATCCAAACCAGAAAAGACCTACCCCTGACCTAGCCGCTGATATCCTCTAAAATATAGATTGAATCCAGGTTTAACTCACTGTTTCAGAGTGGTTCTACATTACTACGTGATCCGACCCAGAAAACGCCCAGGATCTGGCCAACAAATATGCGAAAAATGCGAAAGTATGAGCCAGATGATGGCAAATACCAGACCAAACCCTGACCAAACTGGTGTTATCCTCTAAAATATAGACTGAATCCAGGTTTAACTCACTGTTGCAATGTGGCACCACATTACTACGTGACCCAAACCAGAAAACGCCCAGGATCTGGCAGACAAGTATGCGAAAAATGCGAAAGTATGAGCTAGATAATGGCAAATACCAGACCTAACCCTGACCTAAGCGGTGTTATCCTCTAAAATATAGATTGAATCCTGGTTTAACCCACTGTTTCAGTGTGGTGTCACATTACTACGTGATCCAACCCAGAAAACACCCAGGATCAGGCCAACAAGTAGGTGAAAAAGGCGAAAGTATGAGCCAGATGATGGCAAATACCAGACCTAACCCAAACCTAACCGGTGTTACCCTCTAATATATAGATCGAATCTAGGATTAACTCACTGTTTCAGTGTGGTGCCAGATTACTACGTGATCCGACCCAGAAACCGCCCAGGATCTGGCCAACAAGTAGGTGAAAAATGCGAAAGTATGAGACTGACGATGGCAAATACCAGACCTAACCCTGACCTAGCCGCTGATATCCTCTAAAATATGGATTGAATCCAGGTTCAACTCACTGTTTCAGAGTGGTTCTACATTACTACGTGATCCGACCCAGATAGCGCCCAGGATCAGGCCAACAAGTATGCGAAAAATGCGAAAGTATGACCCAGATGATGGCAAATACCAGACCTAACCCTGACCTAACTGGTGTTATCCTCTAAAATATAGATTGAATCCTGGTTTAACCCACTGTTTCAGTGTGGTGTCACATTACTACGTGATCCAAACCAGAAAACACGCAGGATCAGGCCAACAAGTAGGTGAAAAAGGCGAAAGTATGAGCCAGATGATGGCAAATACCAGACCTAACCCTGACCTAAGCGGTGTTATCCTCTAAAATATAGATTGAATCCTGGTTTAACCCACTGTTTCAGTGTGGTGTCACATTACTACGTGATCCAACCCAGAAAACACGCAGGATCAGGTCAACAAGTAGGTGAAAAAGGCGAAAGTATGAGCCAGATGATGGCAAATACCAGACCTAACCCTGACCTAAGCGGTGTTTTCCTCTAAAATATAGATTGAATCCTGGTTTAACCCACTGTTTCAGTGTGGTGCCACATGACTACGTGATCCAACCCAGAAAACACCCAGGATCAGGCCAACAAGTAGGTGAAAAAGGCGAAAGTATGAGCCAGATGATGGCAAATACCAGACGAAACCCTGACCTAACTGGTGTTACTCTTCTATTATATAGATTGAATCCAGGTTTAACTCACTGTTGCAATGTGGCACCACATTACTACGTGACCCAAACCAGAAAACGCCCAGGATCTGGCAGACAAGTATGCGAAAAATGCGAAAGTATGAGCTAGATAATGGCAAATACCAGACCTAGCCCTGACCTAAGCGGTGTTATCCTCTAAAATATAGATTGAATCCTGGTTTAACCCACTGTTTCAGTGTGGTGCCACATGACTACGTGATCCAACCCAGAAAACACCCAGGATCAGGCCAACAAGTAGGTGAAAAAGGCGAAAGTATGAGCCAGATGATGGCAAATACCAGACGAAACCCTGACCTAACCGGTGTTATCCTCTAAAATATAGATTGAATCCTGGTTTAACCCACTGTTTCTGTGTGGTACCACATTACTACGTGATCCAACCCAGAAAACGCCCAGGATCAGGCCAACAAGTAGGTGAAAAAGGCGAAATGATGTGCCAGGTAATGCAAACACCAGAACTAATCCCGACCAAACCGTTGTTATCCACTAAAATATAGATTGAATCCAGGTTTAACTCACTGTTGCAATGTGACACCACATTACTACGTGACCCAACCCAGAAAACTCCCAGGGTCTGGCCGACAAGTATGCGACAAATGCGAAAGTATGAGCTAGATAATGGCAAATACCAGACCTAACCATGACCTAACCGGTGTTATCCTCTAAAATATAGATTGAACCCATGATTAACTCACTGTTTCAGTGTGGTACCACATTACTACGTGACCCAAACCAGAAAACGCCCAGGATCTGGACAACAAGTATGCGAAAAATGCGAAAGTATGAGCCAGATGATGGCAAATACCAGACCTAACCATGACCTAACCGGTGTTATCCCCTAAAATATAGATTGAATCCTGGTTTAACTCACTGTTGCAGTGTGGTGCCACATTACTACGTGATCCAAACCAGAAAACGCCCAGGATCTGGCCAACAAGTATGCGAAAAATGCGAAAGTATGAGCCTGATGATGGCAAATACCAGGCCTAACCCTGACCTAACCGGTGTTATCCTCTAAAATATAGATTGAATCCTGGTTTAACTCACTGTTTCAGTGTGGTACCATATTACTACGTGACGCAAACCAGAAAACGCCCAGGATCTGGCCAACAAGTATGCAAAAAATGCGAAAGTATGAGCCTGATGATAGCAAATACCAGGCCTAACCCTGACCTAACCGGTGTTATCCTCTAAAATATAGATTGAATCCTGGTTTAACCCACTGTTTCAGTGTGGTACCACATTACTACGTGATTCAACCCAGAAAACGCCCAGGATCAGGCCAACAAGTGGGTGAAAAAGGCGAAAGTATGTGCCAGATAATGCAAACACCAGAACTTATCCTGACCAAACCGGTGTTATCCACTAAAATATAGATTGAATCCATGATTAACTCACTGTTTCAGTGTTGTACCACATAACTACGTGACCCAAACCCGAAGACGCCCAGGATCTGGCCAACAAGTATGCGAAAAATGCGAAAGTATGAGCCAGATGATGGCAAATACCAGACCTAACCATGACCTAACCGGTGTTATCCTCTAAGATATAGATTGAATCCAGGTTTAACTCACTGTTTCAGAGTGGTTCTACATTACTACGTGATCCGAGCCAGAAAACGCCTAGGATCTGGCCAACAAGTATGCGAAAAATGCGAAAGTATGAGCTAGATAATGGCAAATACCAGACCTAACCCTGACCTAAGCGGTGTTATCCTCTAAAATATAGATTGAATCCTGGTTTAACCCACTGTTTCAGTGTGGTGTCAAATTACTACGTGATCCAACCCAGAAAACGCCCAGGATCAGGCCAACAAGTAGGTGAAAAAGGCGAAAGTATGTGCCAGATAATGCAAACACCAGAACTAATCCCGACCAAACCGTTGTTATCCACTAAAATATAGATTGAATCCAGGTTTAACTCACTGTTGCAATGTGACACCACATTACTACGTGACCCAGCCCAGAAAACTCCCAGGGTCTGGCCGACAAGTATGCGACAAATGCGAAAGTATGAGCTAGATAATGGCAAATACCAGACCTAACCCTGACCTAACCGGTGTTATCCTCTAAAATATAGATTGAATCCTGGTTTAACCCACTGTTTCTGTGTGGTACCACATTACTACGTGACGCAAACCAGAAAACGCCCAGGATCAGGCCAACAAGAAGGTGAAAAATGCGATAGTATGAGCCAGATGATGGCAAATACCAGACCAAACCCTGACCTAACTAGTGTTATTCTTCTATTATATAGATTGAATCCAGGTTTAACTCACTGTAGCAGTGTGGTACCACATTACTACGTGACCCAAACCCGAAAACGCCCAGGATCTGGCTAACAAGTATGCGAAAAATGCGAATGTATGAGCCAGATGATGGCAAATACCAGACCTAACCCTGACCTAACCCCTGTTATCGTCTAAAGTATAGATTGAATGCAGGATTAACTCATTGTTTCAGTGTGGTACCATATTACTACGTGATCCAAACCAGAAAAGACCTAACCCTGACCGAGCCGCTGATATCCTCTAAAATATAGACTGAATCCAGGTTTAACTCACTGTTTCAGAGTGGCTCTACATTACTACGTGATCGGAGCCAGAAAACGCCCAGGATCTGGCCAACAAGTATGCGAAAAATGCGAAAGTATGAGCCAGATGATGGCAAATACCAGACCAAACCCTGACCTAACCAGTGTTATTCTTCTATTATATAGATTGAATCCAGGCTTAACTCACTGTAGCAGTGTGGTACCACATTACTACGTGACCCAAACCCGAAAACGCCCAGGATCTGGCTAACAAGTATGCGAAAAATGCGAATGTATGAGCCAGATGATGGCAAATACCAGACCTAACCCTGACCAAACAGGTGTTATCCTCTAAAATATAGATTGAATCTAGGTTTAACTCACTGTTGCAATGTGGCACCACATTACTACGTGACCCAAACCAGAAAACGCCCAGGATCTGGCAGACAAGTATGCGAAAAATGAGAAAGTATGAGCTAGATAATGGCAAATACCAGACCTAACCCTGACCTAAGCGGTGTTATCCTCTAAAATATAGATTGAATCCTGGTTTAACCCACTGTTTCAGTGCGGTGTCAC
The DNA here is from genome assembly GCF_051014445.1 of Colletes latitarsis. Classification (NCBI taxonomy): domain Eukaryota; kingdom Metazoa; phylum Arthropoda; class Insecta; order Hymenoptera; family Colletidae; genus Colletes; species Colletes latitarsis. Next base: position 29,242,395 of record NC_135145.1, read on the forward strand.
ATTACTACGTGATCCAACCCAGAAAATACCCAGGATCAGGCCAACAAGTAGGTGAAAAAGGCGAAAGTATGAGCCAGATGATGGCAAATACCAGACCTAACCCAAACCTAACCGGTGTTACCCTCTAATATATAGATCGAATCTAGGATTAACTCACTGTTTCAGTGTGGTGCCAGATTACTACGTGATCCGACCCAGAAAACGCCCAGGATCTGGCCAACAAGTAGGTGAAAAATGCGAATGTATGAGACTGACGATGGCAAATACCAGACCTAACCCTGACCTAGCCGCTGATATCCTCTAAAATATAGATTGAATCCAGGTTTAACTCACTGTTTCAGAGTGGTTCTACATTACTACGTGATCCGACCCAGATAACGCCCAGGATCAGGCCAACAAGTATGCGAAAAATGCGAAAGTATGACCCAGATGATGGCAAATACCAGGACAAACCCTGACCTAACTGGTGTTATCCTTCTATTATATAGATTGAATCCAGGTTTAACTCACTGTAGCAGTGTGGTACCACATTACTACGTGACCCAAACCCGAAAACGCCCAGGATCTGGCCAACAAGTATGCGAAAAATGCGAATGTATGAGCCAGATGATGGCAAATACCAGACCTAACCCTGACCAAACCGGTGTTATCCTCTAAAATATAGATTGAATCCAGGTTTAACTCACTGTTGCAATGTGGCACCACATTACTACGTGTCGCTAACCCGAAGACGCCCATGATCTGGCCAACAAGTATGCGAAAAATGCGAAAGTATGAGCCAGATGATGGCAAATACCAGACCTAACTCTGACCTAACCGGTGTTATCCTCTAAAATATAGATTCAATCCAGGTTTAACCACTGTTTCAGTGTGGTACCACATTACTACGTGATCCAACCCAGAAAACGCCCAGGATCAGGCCAACAAGTAGGTGAAAAATGCGAAAGTATGAGCCTGATGATGGCAAATACCAGACCTAACCCTGACCTAACCGGTGTTATCCTCTAAAATATAGATTGAATCCAGGTTTAACTCACTGTTGCAATGTGGCACCACATTACTACGTGACGCAAGCCAGAAAACGCCCAGGATCTGGCCAACAAGTATGCGAAAAATGCGAAAGTATGAGCCTGACGATGGCAAATACCAGACCTAACCCTGACCTAACCGGTGTTATCCTCTAAAATATAGATTGAATCCTGGTGTAACCCACTGTTTCTGTGTGGTACCACATTACTACGTAATCCAACCTAGAAAACGCCCAGGATCAGGCTAACAAGAAGGTGAAAAATGCGAAAGTATGAGCCAGATAATGGCATATACCAGACCTAACCCTGACCTAACCGGTGTTATCCTCTAAAATATAGATTGAATCCAGGTTTAACTCACTGTAGCAGTGTGGTACCACATTACTACGTGACCCAAACCCGAAAACGCCCAGGATCTGGCCAACCAGTATGCGAAAAATGCGAATGTATGAGCCAGATGATGGCAAATACCAGACCTAACCCTGACCAAACCGGTGTTATCCTCTAAAATATAGATTGAATCCAGGTTTAACTCACTGTTGCAATGTGGCACCACATTACTACGTGTCCCAAACCAGAAAACGCCCAGGATCTGGCAGACAAGTTTGCGAAAAATGCGAAAGTATGAGCTAGATAATGGCAAATACCAGACCTAACCCTGACCTAAGCGGTGTTATCCTCTAAAATATAGATTGAATCCTGGTTTAACCCACTGTTTCAGTGTGTTGTCACATTACTACGTGATCCAACCCAGAAAACACCCAGGATCAGGCCAACAAGTAGGTGAAAAAGGCGAAAGTATGTGCCAGATGATGGCAAATACCAGACCTAACCCTGACCTAAGCGGTGTTATCCTCTAAAATATAGATTGAATCCAGGTTTAACTCACTGTTGCAATGTGGCACCACATTACTACATGACCCAAACCCGAAAACGCCCAGGATCTGGCCAACAAGTATGCGAAAAATGCGAAAGTATGAGCCGGATGATGGCAAATACCAGACCTAACCCTGACCTAACCGGTGTTATCCTCTAAAATATAGATTGAATCCAGGTTTAGCTCACTGTTGCAGTGTGGTACCACATTACTTTGTGACCCAAATCCGAAAACGCCCAGGATCTGGCGAACAAGTATGCGAAAAATGCGAAAGTATGTGCCAGATAATGGCAAATACCAGACCTAACCCTGATATAACCGGTGTTATCCTCTAAAATATAGATTGTATCCAGGTTTAACTCAGTGTTGCAGTGTGGAACCACATTACTACGTGATCCAAACCAGAGAACGCCCAGGATCTGACCAATAAGTATGCGAAAAATGCGAAAGTATGAGCCAGATGATGGCAAATACAAGACCTAACCCAAACCTAACCGGTGTTACCCTCTAATATATAGATCGAATGCAGGATTAACAAACTGTTTCAGTGTGGTGCCACATTACTACGTGATCCAAACCAGAAAACGCCCAGGATCTGGCCAACAAGTATGCGAAAAATGCGAAAGTATGAGCCAGATGATGGCAAATACCAGACCAAACCCTGACCAAACTGGTGTTATCCTCTAAAATATAGATTGAATCCAGGTTTAACTCACTGTTGCAATGTGGCACCACATTACTACGTGACCCAAACCAGAAAACGCCCAGGATCTGGCTGACAAGTATGCGAAAAATGCGAAAGTATGAGCTAGATAATGGCAAATACCAGACCTAACCCTGACCTAAGCGGTGTTATCCTCTAAAATATAGATTGAATCCTGGTTTAACCCACTGTTTCAGTGTGGTGTCACATTACTACGTGATCCAACCCAGAAAACACCCAGGATCAGGCCAACAAGTAGGTGAAAAAGGCGAAAGTATGAGCCAGATGATGGCAAATACCAGACCTAACCCAAACCTAACCGGTGTTACCCTCTAATATATAGATCGAATCTAGGATTAACTCACTGTTTCAGTGTGGTGCCAGATTACTACGTGATCCGACCCAGAAGACGCCCAGGATCTGGCCAACAAGTAGGTGAAAAATGCGAATGTATGAGACTGACGATGGCAAATACCAGACCTAACCCTGACCTAGCCGCTGATATCCTCTAAAATATAGATTGAATCCAGGTTTAACTCACTGTTTCAGAGTGGTTCTACATTACTACGTGAACCGACCCAGATAACGCCCAGGATCAGGCCAACAAGTATGCGAAAAATGCGAAAGTATGTGCCAGATAATGCAAACACCAGAACTTATCCTGACCAAACCGGTGTTATCCACTAAAATATAGATTGAATCCATGATTAACTCACTGTTTCAGTGTTGTACCACATAACTACGTGACCCAAACCCGAAGACGCCCAGGATCTGGCCAACAAGTATGCGAAAAATGCGAAAGTATGAGCCAGATGATGGCAAATACCAGACCTAACCATGACCTAACCGGTGTTATCCTCTAAGATATAGATTGAATCCAGGTTTAACTCACTGTTTCAGAGTGGTTCTACATTACTACGTGATCCGAGCCAGAAAACGCCTAGGATCTGGCCAACACGTATGCGAAAAATGCGAAAGTATGAGCTAGATAATGGCAAATACCAGACCTAACCCTGACCTAAGCGGTGTTATCCTCTAAAATATAGATTGAATCCTGGTTTAACCCACTGTTTCAGTGTGGTGTCACATTACTACGTGATCCAACCCAGAAAACGCCCAGGATCAGGCCAACAAGTAGGTGAAAAAGGCGAAAGTATGTGCCAGATAATGCAAACACCAGAACTAATCCCGACCAAACCGTTGTTATCCACTAAAATATAGATTGAATCCAGGTTTAACTCACTGTTGCAATGTGACACCACATTACTACGTGACCCAGCCCAGAAAACTCCCAGGGTCTGGCCGACAAGTATGCGACAAATGCGAAAGTATGAGCTAGATAATGGCAAATACCAGACCTAACCCTGACCTAACCGGTGTTATCCTCTAAAATATAGATTGAATCCTGGTTTAACCCACTGTTTCTGTGTGGTACCACATTACTACGTGACGCAAACCAGAAAACGCCCAGGATCAGGCCAACAAGAAGGTGAAAAATGCGATAGTATGAGCCAGATGATGGCAAATACCAGACCAAACCCTGACCTAACTAGTGTTATTCTTCTATTATATAGATTGAATCCAGGTTTAACTCACTGTAGCAGTGTGGTACCACATTACTACGTGACCCAAACCCGAAAACGCCCAGGATCTGGCTAACAAGTATGCGAAAAATGCGAATGTATGAGCCAGATGATGGCAAATACCAGACCTAACCCTGACCTAACCTCTGTTATCGTCTAAAGTATAGATTGAATGCAGGATTAACTCATTGTTTCAGTGTGGTACCATATTACTACGTGATCCAAACCAGAAAAGACCTAACCCTGACCGAGCCGCTGATATCCTCTAAAATATAGACTGAATCCAGGTTTAACTCACTGTTTCAGAGTGGCTCTACATTACTACGTGATCGGAGCCAGAAAACGCCCAGGATCTGGCCAACAAGTATGCGAAAAATGCGAAAGTATGAGCCAGATGATGGCAAATACCAGACCAAACCCTGACCTAACCAGTGTTATTCTTCTATTATATAGATTGAATCCAGGCTTAACTCACTGTAGCAGTGTGGTACCACATTACTACGTGACCCAAACCCGAAAACGCCCAGGATCTGGCTAACAAGTATGCGAAAAATGCGAATGTATGAGCCAGATGATGGCAAATACCAGACCTAACCCTGACCAAACAGGTGTTATCCTCTAAAATATAGATTGAATCTAGGTTTAACTCACTGTTGCAATGTGGCACCACATTACTACGTGACCCAAACCAGAAAACGCCCAGGATCTGGCAGACAAGTATGCGAAAAATGAGAAAGTATGAGCTAGATAATGGCAAATACCAGACCTAACCCTGACCTAAGCGGTGTTATCCTCTAAAATATAGATTGAATCCTGGTTTAACCCACTGTTTCAGTGCGGTGTCACATTACTACGTGATCCAACCCAGAAAATACCCAGGATCAGGCCAACAAGTAGGTGAAAAAGGCGAAAGTATGAGCCAGATGATGGCAAATACCAGACCTAACCCAAACCTAACCGGTGTTACCCTCTAATATATAGATCGAATCTAGGATTAACTCACTGTTTCAGTGTGGTGCCAGATTACTACGTGATCCGACCCAGAAAACGCCCAGGATCTGGCCAACAAGTAGGTGAAAAATGCGAATGTATGAGACTGACGATGGCAAATACCAGACCTAACCCTGACCTAGCCGCTGATATCCTCTAAAATATAGATTGAATCCAGGTTTAACTCACTGTTTCAGAGTGGTTCTACATTACTACGTGATCCGACCCAGATAATGCCCAGGATCAGGCCAACAAGTATGCGAAAAATGCGAAAGTATGACCCAGATGATGGCAAATACCAGGCCAAACCCTGACCTAACTGGTGTTATCCTTCTATTATATAGATTGAATCCAGGTTTAACTCACTGTAGCAGTGTGGTACCACATTACTACGTGACCCAAACCCGAAAACGCCCAGGATCTGGCCAACAAGTATGCGAAAAATGCGAATGTATGAGCCAGATGATGGCAAATACCAGACCTAACCCTGACCAAACCGGTGTTATCCTCTAAAATATAGATTGAATCCAGGTTTAACTCACTGTTGCAATGTGGCACCACATTACTACGTGTCGCTAACCCGAAGACGCCCAGGATCTGGCCAACAAGTATGCGAAAAATGCGAAAGTATGAGCCAGATGATGGCAAATACCAGACCTAACTCTGACCTAACCGGTGTTATCCTCTAAAATATAGATTCAATCCAGGTTTAACCACTGTTTCAGTGTGGTACCACATTACTACGTGATCCAACCCAGAAAACGCCCAGGATCAGGCCAACAAGTAGGTGAAAAATGCGAAAGTATGAGCCTGATGATGGCAAATACCAGACCTAACCCTGACCTAACCGGTGTTATCCTCTAAAATATAGATTGAATCCAGGTTTAACTCACTGTTGCAATGTGGCACCACATTACTACGTGACGCAAGCCAGAAAACGCCCAGGATCTGGCCAACAAGTATGCGAAAAATGCGAAAGTATGAGCCTGACGATGGCAAATACCAGACCTAACCCTGACCTAACCGGTGTTATCCTCTAAAATATAGATTGAATCCTGGTGTAACCCACTGTTTCTGTGTGGTACCACATTACTACGTAATCCAACCTAGAAAACGCCCAGGATCAGGCTAACAAGAAGGTGAAAAATGCGAAAGTATGAGCCAGATAATGGCATATACCAGACCTAACCCTGACCTAACCGGTGTTATCCTCTAAAATATAGATTGAATCCAGGTTTAACTCACTGTAGCAGTGTGGTACCACATTACTACGTGACCCAAACCCGAAAACGCCCAGGATCTGGCCAACCAGTATGCGAAAAATGCGAATGTATGAGCCAGATGATGGCAAATACCAGACCTAACCCTGACCAAACCGGTGTTATCCTCTAAAATATAGATTGAATCCAGGTTTAACTCACTGTTGCAATGTGGCACCACATTACTACGTGTCCCAAACCAGAAAACGCCCAGGATCTGGCAGACAAGTTTGCGAAAAATGCGAAAGTATGAGCTAGATAATGGCAAATACCAGACCTAACCCTGACCTAAGCGGTGTTATCCTCTAAAATATAGATTGAATCCTGGTTTAACCCACTGTTTCAGTGTGTTGTCACATTACTACGTGATCCAACCCAGAAAACACCCAGGATCAGGCCAACAAGTAGGTGAAAAAGGCGAAAGTATGTGCCAGATGATGGCAAATACCAGACCTAACCCTGACCTAAGCGGTGTTATCCTCTAAAATATAGATTGAATCCAGGTTTAACTCACTGTTGCAATGTGGCACCACATTACTACATGACCCAAACCCGAAAACGCCCAGGATCTGGCCAACAAGTATGCGAAAAATGCGAAAGTATGAGCCGGATGATGGCAAATACCAGACCTAACCCTGACCTAACCGGTGTTATCCTCTAAAATATAGATTGAATCCAGGTTTAACTCACTGTTGCAGTGTGGTACCACATTACTTTGTGACCCAAATCCGAAAACGCCCAGGATCTGGCGAACAAGTATGCGAAAAATGCGAAAGTATGTGCCAGATAATGGCAAATACCAGACCTAACCCTGATATAACCGGTGTTATCCTCTAAAATATAGATTGTATCCAGGTTTAACTCAGTGTTGCAGTGTGGAACCACATTACTACGTGATCCAAACCAGAGAACGCCCAGGATCTGACCAATAAGTATGCGAAAAATGCGAAAGTATGAGCCAGATGATGGCAAATACAAGACCTAACCCAAACCTAACCGGTGTTACCCTCTAATATATAGATCGAATGCAGGATTAACAAACTGTTTCAGTGTGGTGCCACATTACTACGTGATCCAAACCAGAAAACGCCCAGGATCTGGCCAACAAGTATGCGAAAAATGCGAAAGTATGAGCCAGATGATGGCAAATACCAGACCAAACCCTGACCAAACTGGTGTTATCCTCTAAAATATAGATTGAATCCAGGTTTAACTCACTGTTGCAATGTGGCACCACATTACTACGTGACCCAAACCAGAAAACGCCCAGGATCTGGCTGACAAGTATGCGAAAAATGCGAAAGTATGAGCTAGATAATGGCAAATACCAGACCTAACCCTGACCTAAGCGGTGTTATCCTCTAAAATATAGATTGAATCCTGGTTTAACCCACTGTTTCAGTGTGGTGTCACATTACTACGTGATCCAACCCAGAAAACACCCAGGATCAGGCCAACAAGTAGGTGAAAAAGGCGAAAGTATGAGCCAGATGATGGTAAATACCAGACCTAACCCAAACCTAACCGGTGTTACCCTCTAATATATAGATCGAATCTAGGATTAACTCACTGTTTCAGTGTGGTGCCAGATTACTACGTGATCCGACCCAGAAGACGCCCAGGATCTGGCCAACAAGTAGGTGAAAAATGCGAATGTATGAGACTGACGATGGCAAATACCAGACCTAACCCTGACCTAGCCGCTGATATCCTCTAAAATATAGATTGAATCCAGGTTTAACTCACTGTTTCAGAGTGGTTCTACATTACTACGTGAACCGACCCAGATAACGCCCAGGATCAGGCCAACAAGTATGCGAAAAATGCGAAAGTATGACCCAGATGATGGCAAATACCAGACCTAACCCTGACCAAACCGGTGTTATCCTCTAAAATATAGATTGAATCCAGGTTTAACTCACTGTTGCAATGTGGCACCACATTACTACGTGTCGCTAACCCGAAGACGCCCAGGATCTGGCCAACAAGTATGCGAAAAATGCGAAAGTATGAGCCAGATGATGGCAAATACCAGACCTAACTCTGACCTAACCGGTGTTATCCTCTAAAATATAGATTCAATCCAGGTTTAACCACTGTTTCAGTGTGGTACCACATTACTACGTGATCCAACCCAGAAAACGCCCAGGATCAGGCCAACAAGTAGGTGAAAAATGCGAAAGTATGAGCCTGATGATGGCAAATACCAGACCTAACCCTGACCTAACCGGTGTTATCCTCTAAAATATAGATTGAATCCAGGTTTAACTCACTGTTGCAATGTGGCACCACATTACTACATGATCCAACCCAGAAAACACCCAGGATCAGGCCAACAAGTAGGTGAAAAAGGCGAAAGTATGAGCCAGATGATGGCAAATACCAGACCTAACCCAAACCTAACCGGTGTTACCCTCTAATATATAGATCGAATGCAGGATTAACACACTGTTTCAGTGTGGTGCCACATTACTACGTGATCCAAACCAGAAAACGCCCAGGATCTGGCCAACAAGTATGCGAAAAATGCGTAAGTATGAGCCAGATGATGGCAAATACCAGACCTAACTCTGACCTAACCGGTGTTATCCTCTAAAATATAGATTCAATCCAGGTTTAACCACTGTTTCAGTGTGGTACCACATTACTACGTGATCCAACCCAGAAAACGCCCAGGATCAGGCCAACAAGTAGGTGAAAAATGCGAATGTATGAGACTGACTATGGCAAATACCAGACCTAACCCTGACCTAGCCGCTGATATCCTCTAAAATATAGATTGAATCCAGGTTTAACTCACTGTTTCAGAGTGGTTCTACATTACTACGTGATCCGACCCAGATAACGCCCAGGATCAGGCCAACAAGTATGCGAAAAATGCGAAAGTATGACCCAGATGATGGCAAATACCAGGCCAAACCCTGACCTAACTGGTGTTATCCTTCTATTATATAGATTGAATCCTGGTTTAACCCACTGTTTCAGTGTGGTGCCACATTACTACGTGATCCAAACCAGAAAACGCCCATGATAAGGCCAACAAGTAGGTGAAAAAGGCGAAAGTATGAGCCAGATGATGGCAAATACCAGACCTAACCCTGACCTAACCGGTGTTATCCTCTAAAATATAGATTGAATCCAGGTTTAACTCACTGCTGCAGTGTGGTGCCACATTACTACGTGACCCAAACCAGAAAACGCCCAGGATCTGGCCAACAAGTATGCGAAAAATGCGTAAGTATGAGCCAGATGATGGCAAATACCAGACCTAACCCTGACATAACCGGTGTTATCCTCTAAAATATAGATTGTATCCAGGTTTAACTCAGTGTTGCAGTGTGGAGCCACATTACTACGTGATCCAAACCAGAGAACGCCCAGGATCTGACCAATAAGTATGCGAAAAATGCGAAAGTATGAGCCAGATGATGGCAAATACCAGACCTAACCCAAACCTAACCGGTGTTACCCTCTAATATATAGATCGAATGCAGGATTAACACACTGTTTCAGTGTGGTGCCACATTACTACGTGATCCAAACCAGAAAACGCCCAGGATCTGGCCAACAAGTATGCGAAAAATGCGAAAGTATGAGCCAGATGATGGCAAATACCAGACCAAACCCTGACCAAACTGGTGTTATCCTCTAAAATATAGATTGAATCCAGGTTTAACTCACTGTTGCAATGTGGCACCACATTACTACGTGACCCAAACCAGAAAACGCCCAGGATCTGGCAGACAAGTATGCGAAAAATGCGAAAGTATGAGCTAGATAATGGCAAATACCAGACCTAACCCTGACCTAAGCGGTGTTATCCTCTAAAATATAGATTGAATCCTGGTTTAACCCACTGTTTCAGTGTGGTGTCACATTACTACGTGATCCAACCCAGAAAACACCCAGGATCAGGCCAACAAGTAGGTGAAAAAGGCGAAAGTATGAGCCAGATGATGGCAAATACCAGACCTAACCCAAACCTAACCGGTGTTACCCTCTAATATATAGATCGAATCTAGGATTAACTCACTGTTTCAGTGTGGTGCCAGATTACTACGTGATCCGACCCAGAAAACGCCCAGGATCTGGCCAACAAGTAGGTGAAAAATGCGAATGTATGAGACTGACGATGGCAAATACCAGACCTAACCCTGACCTAGCCGCTGATATCCTCTAAAATATAGATTGAATCCAGGTTTAACTCACTGTTTCAGAGTGGTTCTACATTACTACGTGATCCGACCCAGATAACGCCCAGGATCAGGCCAACAAGTATGCGAAAAATGCGAAAGTATGACCCAGATGATGGCAAATACCAGGCCAAACCCTGACCTAACTGGTGTTATCCTTCTATTATATAGATTGAATCCAGGTTTAACTCACTGTAGCAGCGTGGTACCACATTACTACGTGACCCAAACCCGAAAACGCCCAGGATCTGGCCAACAAGTATGCGAAAAATGCGAATGTATGAGCCAGATGATGGCAAATACCAGACCTAACCCTGACCAAACCGGTGTTATCCTCTAAACTATAGATTGAATCCAGGTTTAACTCACTGTTGCAATGTGGCACCACATTACTACGTGACCCAAACCCGAAAACGCCCAGGATCTGGCCAACAAGTATGCGAAAAATGCGAATGTATGAGCCAGATGATGGCAAATACCAGACCTAACCCTGACCAAACCGGTGTTATCCTCTAAAATATAGATTGAATCCAGGTTTAACTCACTGTTGCAATGTGGCACCACATTACTACGTGACACAAACCAGAAAACGCCCAGGATCTGGCGGACAAGTATGCGAAAAATGCGAAAGTATGAGCTAGATAATGGCAAATACCAGACCTAACCCTGACCTAAGCGGTGTTATCCTCTAAAATATAGATTGAATCCTAGTTTAACCCACTGTTGCAGTGTGGTGCCACATTACTACGTGACCCAAACCAGAAAACGCCCAGGATCTGGCCAACAAGTAGGTGAAAAAGGCGAAAGTATGTGCCAGATAATGCAAACACCAGAACTAATCCTGACCAAACCGGTGTTATCCACTAAAATATAGATTGAATCCAGGTTTAACTCACTGTTCCAATGTGACACCACATTACTACGTGACCCAACCCAGAAAACTCCCAGGGTCTGGCCGACAAGTATGCGAAAAATGCTAAAGTATGGACCAGATGATGGCAAATACCTGACCTAACCCTGACCTAGCCGCTGATATCCTCTAAAATATAGATTGAATCCAGGTTTAACTCACTGCTGCAGTGTGGTGCCACATTACTACGTGACCCAAACCAGAAAACGCCCAGGATCTGGCGGACAAGTATGCGAAAAATGCGAAAGTATGAGCTAGATAATGGCAAATACCAGACCTAACCCTGACATAACCGGTGTTATCCTCTAAAATATAGATTGTATCCATGTTTAACTCAGTGTTGCAGTGTGGAACCACATTACTACGTGATCCAAACCAGAGAACGCTCAGGATCTGACCAATAAGTATGCGAAAAATGCGAAAGTATGAGCCAGATGATGGCAAATACCAGACCTAACCCAAACCTAACCGGTGTTACCCTCTAATATATAGATCGAATGCAGGATTAACACACTGTTTCAGTGTGGTGCCACATTACTACGTGATCCAAACCAGAAAACGCCCAGGATCTGGCCAACAAGTATGCGAAAAATGCGAAAGTATGAGCCAGATGATGGCAAATACCAGACCAAACCCTGACCAAACTGGTGTTATCCTCTAAAATATAGATTGAATCCAGGTTTAACTCACTGTTGCAATGTGGCACCACATTACTACGTGACCCAAACCAGAAAACGCCCAGGATCTGGCAGACAAGTATGCGAAAAATGCGAAAGTATGAGCTAGATAATGGCAAATACCAGACCTAACCCTGACCTAAGCGGTGTTATCCTCTAAAATATAGATTGAATCCTGGTTTAACCCACTGTTTCAGTGTGGTGTCACATTACTACGTGATCCAACCCAGAAAACACCCAGGATCAGGCCAACAAGTAGGTGAAAAAGGCGAAAGTATGAGCCAGATGATGGCAAATACCAGACCTAACCCAAACCTAACCGGTGTTACCCTCTAATATATAGATCGAATCTAGGATTAACTCACTGTTTCAGTGTGGTGCCAGATTACTACGTGATCCGACCCAGAAAACGCCCAGGATCTGGCCAACAAGTAGGTGAAAAATGCGAATGTATGAGACTGACGATGGCAAATACCAGACCTAACCCTGACCTAGCCGCTGATATCCTCTAAAATATAGATTGAATCCAGGTTTAACTCACTTTTTCAGAGTGGTTCTACATTACTACGTGATCCGACCCAGATAACGCCCAGGATCAGGCCAACAAGTATGCGAAAAATGCGAAAGTATGACCCAGATGATGGCAAATACCAGGCCAAACCCTGACCTAACTGGTGTTATCCTTCTATTATATAGATTGAATCCAGGTTTAACTCACTGTAGCAGTGTGGTACCACATTACTACGTGACCCAAACCCGAAAACGCCCAGGATCTGGCCAACAAGTATGCGAAAAATGCGAATGTATGAGCCAGATGATGGCAAATACCAGACCTAACCCTGACCAAACCGGTGTTATCCTCTAAACTATAGATTGAATCCAGGTTTAACTCACTGTTGCAATGTGGCACCACATTACTACGTGACCCAAACCCGAAAACGCCCAGGATCTGGCCAACAAGTATGCGAAAAATGCGAATGTATGAGCCAGATGATGGCAAATACCAGACCTAACCCTGACCAAACCGGTGTTATCCTCTAAAATATAGATTGAATCCAGGTTTAACTCACTGTTGCAATGTGGCACCACATTACTACGTGACCCAAACCAGAAAACGCCCAGGATCTGGCGGACAAGTATGCGAAAAATGCGAAAGTATGAGCTAGATAATGGCAAATACCAGACCTAACCCTGACCTAAGCGGTGTTATCCTCTAAAATATAGATTGAATCCTAGTTTAACCCACTGTTGCAGTGTGGTGCCACATTACTACGTGACCCAAACCAGAAAACGCCCAGGATCTGGCCAACAAGTAGGTGAAAAAGGCGAAAGTATGTGCCAGATAATGCAAACACCAGAACTAATCCTGACCAAACCGGTGTTATCCACTAAAATATAGATTGAATCCAGGTTTAACTCACTGTTCCAATGTGACACCACATTACTACGTGACCCAACCCAGAAAACTCCCAGGGTCTGGCCGACAAGTATGCGAAAAATGCGAATGTATGAGCCAGATGATGGCAAATACCAGACCTAACCCTGACCAAACCGGTGTTATCCTCTAAAATATAGATTGAATCCAGGTTTAACTCACTGTTGCAATGTGGCACCACATTACTACGTGACACAAACCAGAAAACGCCCAGGATCTGGCGGACAAGTATGCGAAAAATGCGAAAGTATGAGCTAGATAATGGCAAATACCAGACCTAACCCTGACCTAAGCGGTGTTATCCTCTAAAATATAGATTGAATCCTAGTTTAACCCACTGTTGCAGTGTGGTGCCACATTACTACGTGACCCAAACCAGAAAACGCCCAGGATCTGGCCAACAAGTAGGTGAAAAAGGCGAAAGTATGTGCCAGATAATGCAAACACCAGAACTAATCCTGACCAAACCGGTGTTATCCACTAAAATATAGATTGAATCCAGGTTTAACTCACTGTTCCAATGTGACACCACATTACTACGTGACCCAACCCAGAAAACTCCCAGGGTCTGGCCGACAAGTATGCGAAAAATGCTAAAGTATGGACCAGATGATGGCAAATACCTGACCTAACCCTGACCTAGCCGCTGATATCCTCTAAAATATAGATTGAATCCAGGTTTAACTCACTGCTGCAGTGTGGTGCCACATTACTACGTGACCCAAACCAGAAAACGCCCAGGATCTGGCGGACAAGTATGCGAAAAATGCGAAAGTATGAGCTAGATAATGGCAAATACCAGACCTAACCCTGACATAACCGGTGTTATCCTCTAAAATATAGATTGTATCCATGTTTAACTCAGTGTTGCAGTGTGGAACCACATTACTACGTGATCCAAACCAGAGAACGCTCAGGATCTGACCAATAAGTATGCGAAAAATGCGAAAGTATGAGCCAGATGATGGCAAATACCAGACCTAACCCAAACCTAACCGGTGTTACCCTCTAATATATAGATCGAATGCAGGATTAACACACTGTTTCAGTGTGGTGCCACATTACTACGTGATCCAAACCAGAAAACGCCCAGGATCTGGCCAACAAGTATGCGAAAAATGCGAAAGTATGAGCCAGATGATGGCAAATACCAGACCAAACCCTGACCAAACTGGTGTTATCCTCTAAAATATAGATTGAATCCAGGTTTAACTCACTGTTGCAATGTGGCACCACATTACTACGTGACCCAAACCAGAAAACGCCCAGGATCTGGCAGACAAGTATGCGAAAAATGCGAAAGTATGAGCTAGATAATGGCAAATACCAGACCTAACCCTGACCTAAGCGGTGTTATCCTCTAAAATATAGATTGAATCCTGGTTTAACCCACTGTTTCAGTGTGGTGTCACATTACTACGTGATCCAACCCAGAAAACACCCAGGATCAGGCCAACAAGTAGGTGAAAAAGGCGAAAGTATGAGCCAGATGATGGCAAATACCAGACCTAACCCAAACCTAACCGGTGTTACCCTCTAATATATAGATCGAATCTAGGATTAACTCACTGTTTCAGTGTGGTGCCAGATTACTACGTGATCCGACCCAGAAAACGCCCAGGATCTGGCCAACAAGTAGGTGAAAAATGCGAATGTATGAGACTGACGATGGCAAATACCAGACCTAACCCTGACCTAGCCGCTGATATCCTCTAAAATATAGATTGAATCCAGGTTTAACTCACTTTTTCAGAGTGGTTCTACATTACTACGTGATCCGACCCAGATAACGCCCAGGATCAGGCCAACAAGTATGCGAAAAATGCGAAAGTATGACCCAGATGATGGCAAATACCAGGCCAAACCCTGACCTAACTGGTGTTATCCTTCTATTATATAGATTGAATCCAGGTTTAACTCACTGTAGCAGTGTGGTACCACATTACTACGTGACCCAAACCCGAAAACGCCCAGGATCTGGCCAACAAGTATGCGAAAAATGCGAATGTATGAGCCAGATGATGGCAAATACCAGACCTAACCCTGACCAAACCGGTGTTATCCTCTAAACTATAGATTGAATCCAGGTTTAACTCACTGTTGCAATGTGGCACCACATTACTACGTGACCCAAACCCGAAAACGCCCAGGATCTGGCCAACAAGTATGCGAAAAATGCGAATGTATGAGCCAGATGATGGCAAATACCAGACCTAACCCTGACCAAACCGGTGTTATCCTCTAAAATATAGATTGAATCCAGGTTTAACTCACTGTTGCAATGTGGCACCACATTACTACGTGACCCAAACCAGAAAACGCCCAGGATCTGGCGGACAAGTATGCGAAAAATGCGAAAGTATGAGCTAGATAATGGCAAATACCAGACCTAACCCTGACCTAAGCGGTGTTATCCTCTAAAATATAGATTGAATCCTAGTTTAACCCACTGTTGCAGTGTGGTGCCACATTACTACGTGACCCAAACCAGAAAACGCCCAGGATCTGGCCAACAAGTAGGTGAAAAAGGCGAAAGTATGTGCCAGATAATGCAAACACCAGAACTAATCCTGACCAAACCGGTGATATCCACTAAAATATAGATTGAATCCAGGTTTAACTCACTGTTCCAATGTGACACCACATTACTACGTGACCCAACCCAGAAAACTCCCAGGGTCTGGCCGACAAGTATGCGAAAAATGCGAATGTATGAGCCAGATGATGGCAAATACCAGACCTAACCCTGACCAAACCGGTGTTATCCTCTAAAATATAGATTGAATCCAGGTTTAACTCACTGTTGCAATGTGGCACCACATTACTACGTGACACAAACCAGAAAACGCCCAGGATCTGGCGGACAAGTATGCGAAAAATGCGAAAGTATGAGCTAGATAATGGCAAATACCAGACCTAACCCTGACCTAAGCGGTGTTATCCTCTAAAATATAGATTGAATCCTGGTTTAACCCACTGTTTCAGTGTGGTGTCACATTACTACGTGATCCAACCCAGAAAACACCCAGGATCAGGCCAACAAGTAGGTGAAAAAGGCGAAAGTATGAGCCAGATGATGGCAAATACCAGACCTAACCCAAACCTAACCGGTGTTACCCTCTAATATATAGATCGAATCTAGGATTAACTCACTGTTTCAGTGTGGTGCCAGATTACTACGTGATCCGACCCAGAAAACGCCCAGGATCTGGCCAACAAGTAGGTGAAAAATGCGAATGTATGAGACTGACGATGGCAAATACCAGACCTAACCCTGACCTAGCCGCTGATATCCTCTAAAATATAGATTGAATCCAGGTTTAACTCACTGTTTCAGAGTGGTTCTACATTACTACGTGATCCGACCCAGATAACGCCCAGGATCAGGCCAACAAGTATGCGAAAAATGCGAAAGTATGACCCAGATGATGGCAAATACCAGGCCAAACCCTGACCTAACTGGTGTTATCCTTCTATTATATAGATTGAATCCAGGTTTAACTCACTGTAGCAGCGTGGTACCACATTACTACGTGACCCAAACCCGAAAACGCCCAGGATCTGGCCAACAAGTATGCGAAAAATGCGAATGTATGAGCCAGATGATGGCAAATACCAGACCTAACCCTGACCAAACCGGTGTTATCCTCTAAACTATAGATTGAATCCAGGTTTAACTCACTGTTGCAATGTGGCACCACATTACTACGTGACCCAAACCCGAAAACGCCCAGGATCTGGCCAACAAGTATGCGAAAAATGCGAATGTATGAGCCAGATGATGGCAAATACCAGACCTAACCCTGACCAAACCGGTGTTATCCTCTAAAATATAGATTGAATCCAGGTTTAACTCACTGTTGCAATGTGGCACCACATTACTACGTGACACAAACCAGAAAACGCCCAGGATCTGGCGGACAAGTATGCGAAAAATGCGAAAGTATGAGCTAGATAATGGCAAATACCAGACCTAACCCTGACCTAAGCGGTGTTATCCTCTAAAATATAGATTGAATCCTAGTTTAACCCACTGTTGCAGTGTGGTGCCACATTACTACGTGACCCAAACCAGAAAACGCCCAGGATCTGGCCAACAAGTAGGTGAAAAAGGCGAAAGTATGTGCCAGATAATGCAAACACCAGAACTAATCCTGACCAAACCGGTGTTATCCACTAAAATATAGATTGAATCCAGGTTTAACTCACTGTTCCAATGTGACACCACATTACTACGTGACCCAACCCAGAAAACTCCCAGGGTCTGGCCGACAAGTATGCGAAAAATGCTAAAGTATGGACCAGATGATGGCAAATACCTGACCTAACCCTGACCTAGCCGCTGATATCCTCTAAAATATAGATTGAATCCAGGTTTAACTCACTGCTGCAGTGTGGTGCCACATTACTACGTGACCCAAACCAGAAAACGCCCAGGATCTGGCGGACAAGTATGCGAAAAATGCGAAAGTATGAGCTAGATAATGGCAAATACCAGACCTAACCCTGACATAACCGGTGTTATCCTCTAAAATATAGATTGTATCCATGTTTAACTCAGTGTTGCAGTGTGGAACCACATTACTACGTGATCCAAACCAGAGAACGCTCAGGATCTGACCAATAAGTATGCGAAAAATGCGAAAGTATGAGCCAGATGATGGCAAATACCAGACCTAACCCAAACCTAACCGGTGTTACCCTCTAATATATAGATCGAATGCAGGATTAACACACTGTTTCAGTGTGGTGCCACATTACTACGTGATCCAAACCAGAAAACGCCCAGGATCTGGCCAACAAGTATGCGAAAAATGCGAAAGTATGAGCCAGATGATGGCAAATACCAGACCAAACCCTGACCAAACTGGTGTTATCCTCTAAAATATAGATTGAATCCAGGTTTAACTCACTGTTGCAATGTGGCACCACATTACTACGTGACCCAAACCAGAAAACGCCCAGGATCTGGCAGACAAGTATGCGAAAAATGCGAAAGTATGAGCTAGATAATGGCAAATACCAGACCTAACCCTGACCTAAGCGGTGTTATCCTCTAAAATATAGATTGAATCCTGGTTTAACCCACTGTTTCAGTGTGGTGTCACATTACTACGTGATCCAACCCAGAAAACACCCAGGATCAGGCCAACAAGTAGGTGAAAAAGGCGAAAGTATGAGCCAGATGATGGCAAATACCAGACCTAACCCAAACCTAACCGGTGTTACCCTCTAATATATAGATCGAATCTAGGATTAACTCACTGTTTCAGTGTGGTGCCAGATTACTACGTGATCCGACCCAGAAAACGCCCAGGATCTGGCCAACAAGTAGGTGAAAAATGCGAATGTATGAGACTGACGATGGCAAATACCAGACCTAACCCTGACCTAGCCGCTGATATCCTCTAAAATATAGATTGAATCCAGGTTTAACTCACTTTTTCAGAGTGGTTCTACATTACTACGTGATTCGACCCAGATAACGCCCAGGATCAGGCCAACAAGTATGCGAAAAATGCGAAAGTATGACCCAGATGATGGCAAATACCAGGCCAAACCCTGACCTAACTGGTGTTATCCTTCTATTATATAGATTGAATCCAGGTTTAACTCACTGTAGCAGTGTGGTACCACATTACTACGTGACCCAAACCCGAAAACGCCCAGGATCTGGCCAACAAGTATGCGAAAAATGCGAATGTATGAGCCAGATGATGGCAAATACCAGACCTAACCCTGACCAAACCGGTGTTATCCTCTAAACTATAGATTGAATCCAGGTTTAACTCACTGTTGCAATGTGGCACCACATTACTACGTGACCCAAACCCGAAAACGCCCAGGATCTGGCCAACAAGTATGCGAAAAATGCGAATGTATGAGCCAGATGATGGCAAATACCAGACCTAACCCTGACCAAACCGGTGTTATCCTCTAAAATATAGATTGAATCCAGGTTTAACTCACTGTTGCAATGTGGCACCACATTACTACGTGACCCAAACCAGAAAACGCCCAGGATCTGGCGGACAAGTATGCGAAAAATGCGAAAGTATGAGCTAGATAATGGCAAATACCAGACCTAACCCTGACCTAAGCGGTGTTATCCTCTAAAATATAGATTGAATCCTAGTTTAACCCACTGTTGCAGTGTGGTGCCACATTACTACGTGACCCAAACCAGAAAACGCCCAGGATCTGGCCAACAAGTAGGTGAAAAAGGCGAAAGTATGTGCCAGATAATGCAAACACCAGAACTAATCCTGACCAAACCGGTGTTATCCACTAAAATATAGATTGAATCCAGGTTTAACTCACTGTTCCAATGTGACACCACATTACTACGTGACCCAACCCAGAAAACTCCCAGGGTCTGGCCGACAAGTATGCGAAAAATGCGAATGTATGAGCCAGATGATGGCAAATACCAGACCTAACCCTGACCAAACCGGTGTTATCCTCTAAAATATAGATTGAATCCAGGTTTAACTCACTGTTGCAATGTGGCACCACATTACTACGTGACACAAACCAGAAAACGCCCAGGATCTGGCGGACAAGTATGCGAAAAATGCGAAAGTATGAGCTAGATAATGGCAAATACCAGACCTAACCCTGACCTAAGCGGTGTTATCCTCTAAAATATAGATTGAATCCTAGTTTAACCCACTGTTGCAGTGTGGTGCCACATTACTACGTGACCCAAACCAGAAAACGCCCAGGATCTGGCCAACAAGTAGGTGAAAAAGGCGAAAGTATGTGCCAGATAATGCAAACACCAGAACTAATCCTGACCAAACCGGTGTTATCCACTAAAATATAGATTGAATCCAGGTTTAACTCACTGTTCCAATGTGACACCACATTACTACGTGACCCAACCCAGAAAACTCCCAGGGTCTGGCCGACAAGTATGCGAAAAATGCTAAAGTATGGACCAGATGATGGCAAATACCTGACCTAACCCTGACCTAGCCGCTGATATCCTCTAAAATATAGATTGAATCCAGGTTTAACTCACTGCTGCAGTGTGGTGCCACATTACTACGTGACCCAAACCAGAAAACGCCCAGGATCTGGCGGACAAGTATGCGAAAAATGCGAAAGTATGAGCTAGATAATGGCAAATACCAGACCTAACCCTGACATAACCGGTGTTATCCTCTAAAATATAGATTGTATCCATGTTTAACTCAGTGTTGCAGTGTGGAACCACATTACTACGTGATCCAAACCAGAGAACGCTCAGGATCTGACCAATAAGTATGCGAAAAATGCGAAAGTATGAGCCAGATGATGGCAAATACCAGACCTAACCCAAACCTAACCGGTGTTACCCTCTAATATATAGATCGAATGCAGGATTAACACACTGTTTCAGTGTGGTGCCACATTACTACGTGATCCAAACCAGAAAACGCCCAGGATCTGGCCAACAAGTATGCGAAAAATGCGAAAGTATGAGCCAGATGATGGCAAATACCAGACCAAACCCTGACCAAACTGGTGTTATCCTCTAAAATATAGATTGAATCCAGGTTTAACTCACTGTTGCAATGTGGCACCACATTACTACGTGACCCAAACCAGAAAACGCCCAGGATCTGGCAGACAAGTATGCGAAAAATGCGAAAGTATGAGCTAGATAATGGCAAATACCAGACCTAACCCTGACCTAAGCGGTGTTATCCTCTAAAATATAGATTGAATCCTGGTTTAACCCACTGTTTCAGTGTGGTGTCACATTACTACGTGATCCAACCCAGAAAACACCCAGGATCAGGCCAACAAGTAGGTGAAAAAGGCGAAAGTATGAGCCAGATGATGGCAAATACCAGACCTAACCCAAACCTAACCGGTGTTACCCTCTAATATATAGATCGAATCTAGGATTAACTCACTGTTTCAGTGTGGTGCCAGATTACTACGTGATCCGACCCAGAAAACGCCCAGGATCTGGCCAACAAGTAGGTGAAAAATGCGAATGTATGAGACTGACGATGGCAAATACCAGACCTAACCCTGACCTAGCCGCTGATATCCTCTAAAATATAGATTGAATCCAGGTTTAACTCACTTTTTCAGAGTGGTTCTACATTACTACGTGATCCGACCCAGATAACGCCCAGGATCAGGCCAACAAGTATGCGAAAAATGCGAAAGTATGACCCAGATGATGGCAAATACCAGGCCAAACCCTGACCTAACTGGTGTTATCCTTCTATTATATAGATTGAATCCAGGTTTAACTCACTGTAGCAGTGTGGTACCACATTACTACGTGACCCAAACCCGAAAACGCCCAGGATCTGGCCAACAAGTATGCGAAAAATGCGAATGTATGAGCCAGATGATGGCAAATACCAGACCTAACCCTGACCAAACCGGTGTTATCCTCTAAACTATAGATTGAATCCAGGTTTAACTCACTGTTGCAATGTGGCACCACATTACTACGTGACCCAAACCCGAAAACGCCCAGGATCTGGCCAACAAGTATGCGAAAAATGCGAATGTATGAGCCAGATGATGGCAAATACCAGACCTAACCCTGACCAAACCGGTGTTATCCTCTAAAATATAGATTGAATCCAGGTTTAACTCACTGTTGCAATGTGGCACCACATTACTACGTGACCCAAACCAGAAAACGCCCAGGATCTGGCGGACAAGTATGCGAAAAATGCGAAAGTATGAGCTAGATAATGGCAAATACCAGACCTAACCCTGACCTAAGCGGTGTTATCCTCTAAAATATAGATTGAATCCTAGTTTAACCCACTGTTGCAGTGTGGTGCCACATTACTACGTGACCCAAACCAGAAAACGCCCAGGATCTGGCCAACAAGAAGGTGAAAAAGGCGAAAGTATGTGCCAGATAATGCAAACACCAGAACTAATCCTGACCAAACCGGTGTTATCCACTAAAATATAGATTGAATCCAGGTTTAACTCACTGTTCCAATGTGACACCACATTACTACGTGACCCAACCCAGAAAACTCCCAGGGTCTGGCCGACAAGTATGCGAAAAATGCGAATGTATGAGCCAGATGATGGCAAATACCAGACCTAACCCTGACCAAACCGGTGTTATCCTCTAAAATATAGATTGAATCCAGGTTTAACTCACTGTTGCAATGTGGCACCACATTACTACGTGACACAAACCAGAAAACGCCCAGGATCTGGCGGACAAGTATGCGAAAAATGCGAAAGTATGAGCTAGATAATGGCAAATACCAGACCTAACCCTGACCTAAGCGGTGTTATCCTCTAAAATATAGATTGAATCCTAGTTTAACCCACTGTTGCAGTGTGGTGCCACATTACTACGTGACCCAAACCAGAAAACGCCCAGGATCTGGCCAACAAGTAGGTGAAAAAGGCGAAAGTATGTGCCAGATAATGCAAACACCAGAACTAATCCTGACCAAACCGGTGTTATCCACTAAAATATAGATTGAATCCAGGTTTAACTCACTGTTCCAATGTGACACCACATTACTACGTGACCCAACCCAGAAAACTCCCAGGGTCTGGCCGACAAGTATGCGAAAAATGCTAAAGTATGGACCAGATGATGGCAAATACCTGACCTAACCCTGACCTAGCCGCTGATATCCTCTAAAATATAGATTGAATCCAGGTTTAACTCACTGCTGCAGTGTGGTGCCACATTACTACGTGACCCAAACCAGAAAACGCCCAGGATCTGGCGGGCAAGTATGCGAAAAATGCGAAAGTATGAGCTAGATAATGGCAAATACCAGACCTAACCCTGACATAACCGGTGTTATCCTCTAAAATATAGATTGTATCCATGTTTAACTCAGTGTTGCAGTGTGGAACCACATTACTACGTGATCCAAACCAGAGAACGCTCAGGATCTGACCAATAAGTATGCGAAAAATGCGAAAGTATGAGCCAGATGATGGCAAATACCAGACCTAACCCAAACCTAACCGGTGTTACCCTCTAATACATAGATCGAATGCAGGATTAACACACTGTTTCAGTGTGGTGCCACATTACTACGTGATCCAAACCAGAAAACGCCCAGGATCTGGCCAACAAGTATGCCAAAAATGCGAAAGTATGAGCCAGATGATGGCAAATACCAGACCAAACCCTGACCAAACTGGTGTTATCCTCTAAAATATAGATTGAATCCAGGTTTAACTCACTGTTGCAATGTGGCACCACATTACTACGTGACCCAAACCAGAAAACGCCCAGGATCTGGCAGACAAGTATGCGAAAAATGCGAAAGTATGAGCTAGATAATGGCAAATACCAGACCTAACCCTGACCTAAGCGGTGTTATCCTCTAAAATATAGATTGAATCCTGGTTTAACCCACTGTTTCAGTGTGGTGTCACATTACTACGTGATCCAACCCAGAAAACACCCAGGATCAGGCCAACAAGTAGGTGAAAAAGGCGAAAGTATGAGCCAGATGATGGCAAATACCAGACCTAACCCAAACCTAACCGGTGTTACCCTCTAATATATAGATCGAATCTAGGATTAACTCACTGTTTCAGTGTGGTGCCAGATTACTACGTGATCCGACCCAGAAAACGCCCAGGATCTGGCCAACAAGTAGGTGAAAAATGCGAATGTATGAGACTGACGATGGCAAATACCAGACCTAACCCTGACCTAGCCGCTGATATCCTCTAAAATATAGATTGAATCCAGGTTTAACTCACTTTTTCAGAGTGGTTCTACATTACTACGTGATCCGACCCAGATAACGCCCAGGATCAGGCCAACAAGTATGCGAAAAATGCGAAAGTATGACCCAGATGATGGCAAATACCAGGCCAAACCCTGACCTAACTGGTGTTATCCTTCTATTATATAGATTGAATCCAGGTTTAACTCACTGTAGCAGTGTGGTACCACATTACTACGTGACCCAAACCCGAAAACGCCCAGGATCTGGCCAACAAGTATGCGAAAAATGCGAATGTATGAGCCAGATGATGGCAAATACCAGACCTAACCCTGACCAAACCGGTGTTATCCTCTAAACTATAGATTGAATCCAGGTTTAACTCACTGTTGCAATGTGGCACCACATTACTACGTGACCCAAACCCGAAAACGCCCAGGATCTGGCCAACAAGTATGCGAAAAATGCGAATGTATGAGCCAGATGATGGCAAATACCAGACCTAACCCTGACCAAACCGGTGTTATCCTCTAAAATATAGATTGAATCCAGTTTTAACTCACTGTTGCAATGTGGCACCACATTACTACGTGACCCAAACCAGAAAACGCCCAGGATCTGGCGGACAAGTATGCGAAAAATGCGAAAGTATGAGCTAGATAATGGCAAATACCAGACCTAACCCTGACCTAAGCGGTGTTATCCTCTAAAATATAGATTGAATCCTAGTTTAACCCACTGTTGCAGTGTGGTGCCACATTACTACGTGACCCAAACCAGAAAATGCCCAGGATCTGGCCAACAAGTAGGTGAAAAAGGCGAAAGTATGTGCCAGATAATGCAAACACCAGAACTAATCCTGACCAAACCGGTGTTATACACTAAAATATAGATTGAATCCAGGTTTAACTCACTGTTCCAATGTGACACCACATTACTACGTGACCCAACCCAGAAAACTCCCAGGGTCTGGCCGACAAGTATGCGAAAAATGCTAAAGTATGGACCAGATGATGGCAAATACCTGACCTAACCCTGACCTAGCCGCTGATATCCTCTAAAATATAGATTCAATCCAGGTTTTACTCACTGTTTCAGAGTGGTTCTACATTACTACGTGACCCTAACCCGAAGACGCCCAGGATCTGGCCAACAAGTATGCGAAAAATGCGAAAGTATGAGCCAGATGATGGCAAATACCTGACCTAACCATGACCTAACCCGTGTTATCCTCTAAAATATAGATTGAATCCAGGTTTAACTCAGTGTTGCAATGTGGCACCACATTACTACGTGACGCTAACCCGAAGACGCCCAGGATCTGGCCAACAAGTATGCGAAAAATGCGAAAGTATGAGCCAGATGATGGCAAATACCAGACCCAACTCTGACCTAACCGGTGTTATCCTCTAAAATATACATTGAATCCAGGTTTAACCACTGTTTCAGTGTGGTACCACATTACTACGTGATCCAACCCAGAAAACGCCCAGGATCAGGCCAACAAGTATGTGAAAAATGCAAAAGTATGAGCCTGATGATGGCAAATACCAGACCTAACCCTGACCTAACCGGTGTTATCCTCTAAAATATAGATTGAATCCAGGTTTAACTAACTGTTGCAATGTGGCACCACATTACTACGTGACCCAAACCCGAAAACGCCCGGGATCTGGCCAACAAGTATGCGAAAAATGCGAAAGTATGAGCCAGATGATGGCAAATACCAGACCAAACCCTGACCTAACTGGTGTTATTCTTCTATTATATAGATTGAATCCAGGTTTAACTCACTGTTGCAGTGTGGTGCCACATTACTACGTGACCCAAACCAGAAAACGCCCAGGATCTGGCCAACAAGGATGCGAAAAATGCGAAAGTATGAGCCAGATGATGGCAAATACCAGACCTAACCCTGACATAACCGGTGTTATCCTCTAAAATATAGATTGTATCCAGGTTTAACTCAGTGTTGCAGTGTGGAACCACATTACTAAGTGATCCAAACCAGAGAACGCCCAGGATCTGACCAATAAGTATGCGAAAAATGCGAAAGTATGAGCCAGATGATGGCAAATACCAGACCTAACCCAAACCTAACCGGTGTTACCCTCTAATATATAGATCGAATGCAGGATTAACACACTGTTTCAGTGTGGTACCACATTACTACGTGATCCAAACCAGAAAACGCCCAGGATCTGGCCAACAAGTATGCGAAAAATGCGAGAGTATGAGCCAGATGATGGTAAATACCAGACCTAACCCATACCTAACCGGTGTTACCCTCTAATATATAGATTGAATCCATGATTAACTCACTGTTTCAGTGTGGTACCAAACTACTACGTGATCCATACCAGAAAAGGCCCACGATCTGGCCAATATTTATACGAAATATGCGAAAGTATGGGCCAGGTAATATCAAATACCAGACCAAACCCAAACCTAGCCGGTGTTACCCTCTAATATATAGATCGAATCCAGGATTAACTCACTGCTGCAGTGTGGAACCATATTACTACGTGATCCAAACCAGAAAACGTCCAGGATCTGACCAATAAGTATGCGAAAAATGCGAAAGTAAGAGCCAGATGATGGCAAATACCAGACCTAACCCAAACCTAACCGGTGTTACCCTCTAATATATAGATCGAATCAAGGATTAACTCACTGTTTCAGTGTGGTCCAACATTACTACGTGATCCAAACCAGAAAACGCCCTGGATCTGGCCAACAAGTATGCGAAAAATGCGAAAGTATGAGCCAGCTGATGGCAAATACCAGACCTAACCCTGACCTAACCGGTGTTATGCTCTAAAATATAGATTGAATCCAGGTTTAACTCACTGTTGCAATGTGGCACCACATTACTACGTGACCCAAACCCGAAAACGCCCAGGATCTGGCCAACAAGTATGCGAAAAATGCGAAAGTATGAGCCAGATGATGGCAAATACCAGACCTAACCCTGACATAACCGGTGTTATCCTCTAAAATATAGGTTGTATCCAGGTCTAACTCAGTGTTGCAGTGTGGAACCATATTACTACGTGCCCAAACCTGAAAACGCCCAGGATCTGGCCAACCAGTATGCGAAAAATGCGAAAGTATGAGCCAGATGATGGCAAATACCAGACCTAACCATGACCTAACCGGTGTTATCCTCTAAAATATAGATTGAATCCATGATTAACTCACTGTTTCAGTGTGGTACCATATTACTACGTGATACAAACCAGAAAACGCCCAGGATCTGGCCAACAAGTATGCGAAAAATGCGAAAGTATGAGCCTGATGATGGCAAATACCAGACCTATCCCTGACCTAACCGGTGTTATCCTCTAAAATATAGATTGAATCCTGGTTTAACCCACTGTTTCAGTGTGGTACCACATTACTACGTGATCCAACCCAGAAAACGCCCAGGATCAGGCCAACAGGTAGGTGAAAAAGGCGAAAGTATGTGCCAGATAATGCAAACACCAGAACAAATCCTGACCAAACCGGTGTTATCCACTAAAATATAGATTGAATCCAGGTTTAACTCACTGTTGCAATGTGACACCACATTACTACGTGTCGCTAACCCGAAGACGCCCAGGATCTGGCCAACAAGTATGCGAAAAATGCGAAAGTATGAGCCAGATGATGGCAAATACCAGACCTAACTCTGACCTAACCGGTGTTATCCTCTAAAATATAGATTCAATCCAGGTTTAACCACTGTTTCAGTGTGGTACCACATTACTACGTGATCCAACCCAGAAAACGCCCAGGATCAGGCCAACAAGTAGGTGAAAAATGCGAAAGTATGAGCCTGATGATGGCAAATACCAGACCTAACCCTGACCTAACCGGTGTTATCCTCTAAAATATAGATTGAATCCAGGTTTAACTCACTGCTGCAATGTGGCACCACATTACTACATGACCCAAGCCCGAAAACGCCCAGGATCTGGCCAACAAGTATGCGAAAAATGCGAAAGTATGAGCCGGATGATGGCAAATACCAGACCTAACCCTGACCTAACCGGTGTTATCCTCTAAAATATAGATTGAATCCAGGTTTAACTCACTGTTGCAGTGTGGTACCACATTACTTCGTGACCCAAATCCGAAAACGCCCAGGATCTGGCCAACAAGTATGCGAAAAATGCGAAAGTATGTGCCAGATAATGGCAAACACCAGACCTAATCCTGACCTAAGCGGTGTTATCCTCTAAAATATAGATTGAATCCTGGTTTAACCCACTGTTTCAGTGTGGTGCCACATTACTACGTGATCCAAACCAGAAAACACCCATGATAAGGCCAACAAGTAGGTGAAAAAGGCGAAAGTATGAGCCAGATGATGGCAATTACCAGACCTAACCCTGACCTAACCGGTGTTATCCTCTAAAATATAGATTGAATCCAGGTTTAACTCACTGCTGCAGTGTGGTGCCACATTACTACGTGACCCAAACAAGGAAAACGCCCAGGATCTGGCCAACAAGTATGCGAAAAATGCGTAAGTATGAGCCAGATGATGGCAAATACCAGACCTAACCCTGACATAACCGGTGTTATCCTCTAAAATATAGATTGTATCCAGGTTTAACTCAGTGTTGCAGTGTGGAACCACATTACTACGTGATCCAAACCAGAGAACGCCCAGGATCTGACCAATAAGTATGCGAAAAATGCGAAAGTATGAGCCAGATGATGGCAAATACCAGACCTAACCCAAACCTAACCGGTGTTACCCTCTAATATATAGATCGAATGCAGGATTAACACACTGTTTCAGTGTGGTGCCACATTACTACGTGATCCAAACCAGAAAACGCCCAGGATCTGGCCAACAAGTATGCGAAAAATGCGAGAGTATGAGCCAGATGATGGTAAATACCAGACCTAACCCAAACCTAACCGGTGTTACCCTCTAATATATAGATTGAATCCATGATTAACTCACTGTTTCAGTGTGGTACCAAACTACTACGTGATCCATACCAGAAAAGGCTCACGATCTGGCCAATATTTATACGAAATATGCGAAAGTATGGGCCAGGTAATATCAAATACCAGACCTAACCAAAAGCTAGCCGGTGTTACCCTCTAATATATAGATCGAATCCAGGTTTAACTCACTGTTGCAGTGTGGTACCACATTACTTCGTGACCCAAATCCGAAAACGCCCAGGATCTGGCCAACAAGTATGCGAAAAATGCGAAAGTATGTGCCAGATAATGGCAAACACCAGACCTAATCCTGACCTAAGTGGTGTTATCCTCTAAAATATAGATTGAATCCTGGTTTAACCCACTGTTTCAGTGTGGTGCCACATTACTACGTGATCCAAACCAGAAAACACCCATGATAAGGCCAACAAGTAGGTGAAAAAGGCGAAAGTATGAGCCAGATGATGGCAATTACCAGACCTAACCCTGACCTAACCGGTGTTATCCTCTAAAATATAGATTGAATCCAGGTTTAACTCACTGCTGCAGTGTGGTGCCACATTACTACGTGACCCAAACAAGGAAAACGCCCAGGATCTGGCCAACAAGTATGCGAAAAATGCGTAAGTATGAGCCAGATGATGGCAAATACCAGACCTAACCCTGACATAACCGGTGTTATCCTCTAAAATATAGATTGTATCCAGGTTTAACTCAGTGTTGCAGTGTGGAACCACATTACTACGTGATCCAAACCAGAGAACGCCCAGGATCTGACCAATAAGTATGCGAAAAATGCGAAAGTATGAGCCAGATGATGGCAAATACCAGACCTAACCCAAACCTAACCGGTGTTACCCTCTAATATATAGATCGAATGCAGGATTAACACACTGTTTCAGTGTGGTGCCACATTACTACGTGATCCAAACCAGAAAACGCCCAGGATCTGGCCAACAAGTATGCGAAAAATGCGAGAGTATGAGCCAGATGATGGTAAATACCAGACCTAACCCAAACCTAACCGGTGTTACCCTCTAATATATAGATTGAATCCATGATTAACTCACTGTTTCAGTGTGGTACCAAACTACTACGTGATCCATACCAGAAAAGGCTCACGATCTGGCCAATATTTATACGAAATATGCGAAAGTATGGGCCAGGTAATATCAAATACCAGACCTAACCAAAAGCTAGCCGGTGTTACCCTCTAATATATAGATCGAATCCAGGATTAACTCACTGCTGCAGTGTGGAACCACATTACTACGTGATCCAAACCAGAAAACGTCCAGGATCTGACCAATAAGTATGCGAAAAATGCGAAAGTATGAGCCAGATGATGGCAAATACCAGACCTAACCCAAACCTAACCGGTGTTACCCTCTAATATACAGATCGAATCAAGGATTAACTCAGTGTTTCAGTGTGGTCCAACATTACTACGTGATCCAAACCAGAAAACGCCCTGGATCTGGCCAACAAGTTTGCGAAAAATGCGAAAGTATGAGGCAGACGATGGCAAATACCAGACCTAACCCTGACCTAACCGGAGTTATCCTCTAAAATATAGATTGAATCCAGGTTTAACTCACTGTTTGAGTTTGGTGCCACATTACTACGTGATCCGACCCAGACAACGTCCAGGATCTGGCCACCAAGTAGGTGAAAAATGCGAAAGTATGAGGCAGACAATGGCAAACACCAGACCTAACCCTGACCTAACCGTTGTTATCTTCTAAAATATAGATTGACTCCAGGTTTAACTCACTGTTGCAATGTGACACCACATTACTACGTGACCCAACCCAGAAAACTCCCAGGGTCTGGCCGACAAGTATGCGAAAAATGCGAAAGTATGAGCTAGATAATGGCAAATACCAGACCTAACCATGACCTAACCGGTGTTATCCTCTAAAATATAGATTGAATCCATGATTAACTCACTGTTTCAGTGTGGTACCACATTACTACGTGACCCTAACCCGAAGACGCCCAGGATCTGGCCGACAAGTATGCGAAAAATGCGAAAGTATGAGCCAGATGATGGCAAATACCAGACCTAACCCTGACATAACCGGTGTTATCCTCTAAAATATAGGTTGTATCCAGGTCTAACTCAGTGTTGCAGTGTGGAACCACATTACTACGTGACCCAAACCTGAAAACGCCCAGGATCTGGCCAACAAGTATGCGAAAAATGCGAAAGTATGAGCCAGATGATGGCAAATACCAGACCTAACCATGACCTAACCGGTGTTATCCTCTAAAATATAGATTGAATCCATGATTAACTCACTGTTTCAGTGTGGTACCATATTACTACGTGACGCAAACCAGAAAACGCCCAGGATCTGGCCAACAAGTATGCGAAAAATGCGAAAGTATGAGCCTGATGATGGCAAATACCAGACCTATCCCTGACCTAACCGGTGTTATCCTCTAAAATATAGATTGAATCCTGGTTTAACCCACTGTTTCAGTGTGGTACCACATTACTACGTGATCCAACACAGAAAACGCCCAGGATCAGGCCAACAGGTAGGTGAAAAAGGCGAAAGTATGTGCCAGATAATGCAAACACTAGAACTAATCCTGACCAAACCGGTGTTATCCACTAAAATATAGATTGACTCCAGGTTTGACTCACTGTTGCAATGTGACACCACATTACTAAGTGACCCAACCCAGAAAACTCCCAGGATCTGGCCAACAAGTATGCGAAAAATGCGAAAGTATGAGCCAGATGATGGCAAATACCAGACCTAGCCCTGACCTAACTGGTGTTATTCTTCTATTATATAGATTGAATCCAGGTTTAACTCACTATTGCAGTGTGATACCACATTACTAAGTGATCCAACCCAGAAAATGCCCAGGATCTCGCCAACAAGTATGCGAAAAATGCGAAAGTATGAGCCAGATGATGGCAAATACCAGACCTAACCCAGACCTAACCGGTGTTATCCTCTAAAATATAGATTGAATCCATGATTAACTCACTGTTTCAGTGTGGTACCATATTCCTACGTGACACAAACCAGAAAACGCCCAGGATCTGGCCAACAAGTATGCGAAAAATGAGAAAGTATGAGCCTGCTGATGGCAAATACCAGACCTAACCCAGACCTAACCGGTATTATCCTCTAAAATATAGATTGAATCCAAGATTAATTCATTGTTCAAGTGTGGTATCACATTACTACGTGATCCAACCAAGAAAAAGCCAGCGTTTAGCCAACAAATATGCGAAAAAAGTGAAAGTATGAGCCAGATGATGGCGAATCCCAGACCTTACCCAGATCTTACCGGTCTTACCCTCTAAAGAATTGATCGGGCCCCGATTTAACTCGCTGTTTCATTGTGGTACCACAATACTATGTGAGCTATACCAGAAAAAGCCCAGCATCTGGCCAACATTTTCCAAATATGCGAAAGTATGGGCCAGATAATATCAAATACCAGACTTAACACAAACGTAACCGGTGTTACCCTCTAATATATAAATTGAATCCAGGATTAATTCACTATTTCAGTGTGGCATCACACTACTACGTGATCCAAACCAGAAAACGCCCAGGATCTGGCCAACAAGTATGCGAAAAATGCGAAAGCATGAGCCAGATGATGCCAAATTCCAGACCTAATCCAAACCTAACCGGTATTACCCTCTAAAATATAGATCGAATCCAGGTTTAACTCACTGCTGCAGTGTGGTGCCACATTACTACGTGACCCAAACAAGGAAAACGCCCAGGATCTGGCCAACAAGTATGCGAAAAATGCGTAAGTATGAGCCAGATGATGGCAAATACCAGACCTAACCCTGACATAACCGGTGTTATCCTCTAAAATATAGATTGTATCCAGGTTTAACTCAGTGTTGCAGTGTGGAACCACATTACTACGTGATCCAAACCAGAGAACGCCCAGGATCTGACCAATAAGTATGCGAAAAATGCGAAAGTATGAGCCAGATGATGGCAAATACCAGACCTAACCCAAACCTAACCGGTGTTACCCTCTAATATATAGATCGAATGCAGGATTAACACACTGTTTCAGTGTGGTGCCACATTACTACGTGATCCAAACCAGAAAACGCCCAGGATCTGGCCAACAAGTATGCGAAAAATGCGAGAGTATGAGCCAGATGATGGTAAATACCAGACCTAACCCAAACCTAACCGGTGTTGCCCTCTAATATATAGATTGAATCCATGATTAACTCACTGTTTCAGTGTGGTACCAAACTACTACGTGATCCATACCAGAAAAGGCTCACGATCTGGCCAATATTTATACGAAATATGCGAAAGTATGGGCCAGGTAATATCAAATACCAGACCTAACCAAAAGCTAGCCGGTGTTACCCTCTAATATATAGATCGAATCCAGGATTAACTCACTGCTGCAGTGTGGAACCACATTACTACGTGATCCAAACCAGAAAACGTCCAGGATCTGACCAATAAGTATGCGAAAAATGCGAAAGTATGAGCCAGATGATGGCAAATACCAGACCTAACCCAAACCTAACCGGTGTTACCCTCTAATATACAGATCGAATCAAGGATTAACTCAGTGTTTCAGTGTGGTCCAACATTACTACGTGATCCAAACCAGAAAACGCCCTGGATCTGGCCAACAAGTTTGCGAAAAATGCGAAAGTATGAGGCAGACGATGGCAAATACCAGACCTAACCCTGACCTAACCGGAGTTATCCTCTAAAATATAGATTGAATCCAGGTTTAACTCACTGTTTGAGTTTGGTGCCACATTACTACGTGATCCGACCCAGACAACGTCCAGGATCTGGCCACCAAGTAGGTGAAAAATGCGAAAGTATGAGGCAGACAATGGCAAACACCAGACCTAACCCTGACCTAACCGTTGTTATCTTCTAAAATATAGATTGACTCCAGGTTTAACTCACTGTTGCAATGTGACACCACATTACTACGTGACCCAACCCAGAAAACTCCCAGGGTCTGGCCGACAAGTATGCGAAAAATGCGAAAGTATGAGCTAGATAATGGCAAATACCAGACCTAACCATGACCTAACCGGTGTTATCCTCTAAAATATAGATTGAATCCATGATTAACTCACTGTTTCAGTGTGGTACCACATTACTACGTGACCCTAACCCGAAGACGCCCAGGATCTGGCAGACAAGTATGCGAAAAATGCGAAAGTATGAGCCAGATGATGGCAAATACCAGACCTAACCCTGACATAACCGGTGTTATCCTCTAAAATATAGGTTGTATCCAGGTCTAACTCAGTGTTGCAGTGTGGAACCACATTACTACGTGACCCAAACCTGAAAACGCCCAGGATCTGGCCAACAAGTATGCGAAAAATGCGAAAGTATGAGCCAGATGATGGCAAATACCAGACCTAACCATGACCTAACCGGTGTTATCCTCTAAAATATAGATTGAATCCATGATTAACTCACTGTTTCAGTGTGGTACCATATTACTACTTGACGCAAACCAGAAAACGCCCAGGATCTGGCCAACAAGTATGCGAAAAATGCGAAAGTATGAGCCTGATGATGGCAAATACCAGACCTATCCCTGACCTAACCGGTGTTATCCTCTAAAATATAGATTGAATCCTGGTTTAACCCACTGTTTCAGTGTGGTACCACATTACTACGTGATCCAACACAGAAAACGCCCAGGATCAGGCCAACAGGTAGGTGAAAAAGGCGAAAGTATGTGCCAGATAATGCAAACACCAGAACTAATCCTGACCAAACCGGTGTTATCCACTAAAATATAGATTGACTCCAGGTTTGACTCACTGTTGCAATGTGACACCACATTACTACGTGACCCAACCCAGAAAACTCCCAGGGTCTGGCCGACAAGTATGCGAAAAATGCGAAAGTATGAGCTAGATAATGGCAAATACCAGACCTAACCCTGACATAACCGGTGTTATCCCCTAAAATATAGATTGAATCCAGGTTTAACTCACTGTTGCAGTGTGGTGCCACATTACTACGAGACCCAAACCAGAAAACGCCCAGGATCTGGCCAACAAGTATGCGAAAAATGCGAAAGTATGAGCCAGATGATGGCAAATACCAGACCTAGCCCTGACCTAACTGGTGTTATTCTTCTATTATATAGATTGAATCCAGGTTTAACTCACTATTGCAGTGTGATACCACATTACTAAGTGATCCAACCCAGAAAATGCCCAGGATCTCGCCAACAAGTATGCGAAAAATGCGAAAGTATGAGCCAGATGATGGCAAATACCAGACCTAACCCAGACCTAACCGGTGTTATCCTCTAAAATATAGATTGAATCCATGATTAACTCACTGTTTCAGTGTGGTACCATATTCCTACGTGACACAAACCAGAAAACGCCCAGGATCTGGCCAACAAGTATGCGAAAAATGCGAAAGTATGAGCCTGCTGATGGCAAATACCAGACCTAACCCAGACCTAACCGGTATTATCCTCTAAAATATAGATTGAATCCAAGATTAATTCATTGCTCAAGTGTGGTATCACATTACTACGTGATCCAACCAAGAAAAAGCCAGCGTTTAGCCAACAAATATGCGAAAAAAGTGAAAGTATGAGCCAGATGATGGCGAATCCCAGACCTTACCCAGATCTTACCGGTCTTACCCTCTAAAGAATTGATCGGGCCCCGATTTAACTCGCTGTTTCATTGTGGTACCACAATACTATGTGAGCTATACCAGAAAAAGCCCAGCATCTGGCCAACATTTTCCAAATATGCGAAAGTATGGGCCAGATAATATCAAATACCAGACTTAACACAAACGTAACCGGTGTTACCCTCTAATATATAAATTGAATCCAGGATTAATTCACTATTTCAGTGTGGCATCACACTACTACGTGATCCAAACCAGAAAACGCCCAGGATCTGGCCAACAAGTATGCGAAAAATGCGAAAGCATGAGCCAGATGATGCCAAATTCCAGACCTAATCCAAACCTAACCGGTATTACCCTCTAAAATATAGATCGAATCCAGGATTAACTCACTGTTGCAGTGTGGTACCACATTACTACGTGATCCAAACCAGAAAACGCCCAGGATCTGGCCAACAAGTATGCGCAAAATGCGAAAGTATGAGCCAGATGATGGCAACTCCCAGGCCTCACCCCGACCTAACCAGTGTTATCCTTTAAAATAGAGATCGGACCCAGGTTTAACTCACTGTTTGAGTGTGGTACTACATTACTACGTGTTCCAAACCAGAAAACGCCCAGGATCTGGTCAACAAGTATGAGAAAAATGCGAATGTATGAGCTAGTTGATTGCAAATACCAGACCTTACCCTGACCTAACACGTGTTATCCTCTAAAATATACATTGAATCCTGGTTTAACTCACAGTTTCAGAGTGGTTCTACATTACTACGTGATCCAACCCAGAAGACGCCCAGGATCTGGCCAACAAGTAGGTGAGAAATGCGAAAGTATGAGCCAGTTGATGGCAAATACCAGACCTAACGCTGACCTAACCGGTGTTATCCTCTAAAATATAGATTGAATCAAGGTTTAACTCACTGTTTCAGAGTGGTCCTACATTACTACGTGATCCAAACCAGAAAACGGCCAGGATCTGGCCAACAAGTATGCTAAAAATACGAAAGTATGAGGCAGACGATGGCAAATACGAGACCTAACCATGACCTAACCGGTGTTATCCTCTAAAATATAGATTGTATCCAAGATTAACTCACTGCTTCAGTGTGGTACCACATTACTACGTGATCCAAACCAGAGAACGCCCAGGATCTGGCCAACAAGTATGCGAAAAATACGGAAGTATGAGTCAGATGATGGCAAATACCAGACCTAACCAGTGTTATCCTCTAAAATATAGATTGTATCCAGGTTTAACTCACTGATGAAGTGTGGAACCACATTACTACGTGAGACAAACCAGAAAACGCCCAGTATCTGTCCAATAAGTATGCGAAAAATGCGAAACTATGAGCCAGATTATGGCAAATCCCAGGCCTCACGCTGACCTAACCGGTGCTACCCTTTAAAATATAGATCGGACCCAGGTTTAACTCACTGTTTCACTGTGGCATCACACTACTACGAGATCCAACCCAGAAAACGCCCAGGATCTGGCCAACGAGTATGCGAAAAATGCGAATGTATGAGACAGGTGATGGCAAATACCAGACCTAACCCAAACCTAACCGGTGTTACCCTCTAATATATAGATCGAATGCAGGATTAACTCACTGTTGCAGTGTGGTACCACATTACTACCTGATCCAAACCAGAAAACGCCCAGGATCTGGCCAACAAGTATGCGAAAAATGCGAAAGTATGAGCCAGATGATGGCAACTCCTAGGCCTCACCCCGACCTAACCAGTGTTATCCTTTAAAATAGAGATCGGACCCAGGTTTAACTCACTGTTTGAGTGTGGTACTACATTACTACGTGTTCCAAACCAGAAAACGCCCAGGATCTGGTCAACAAGTATGAGAAAAATGCGAATGTATGAGCCAGTTGATTGCAAATACCAGACCTAACCCTGACTTAACCGGTGTTATCCTCTAGAATATAGATTGAATCCAGGTTTAACTCACTGTTTCAGAGTGGTCCTATATTACTACGTGATCCAAACCAGAGAACGCCCAGGATCTGGCCAACAAGTATGCGAAATATGCGAAAGTATGAGTCAGATGATGGCAAATACCAGACCTAACCAGTGTGATCCTCTAAAATATGGATTGTATCCAGGTTTAACTCACTGATGAAGTGTGGAACCACATTACTACGTGATCCAAACAAGAAAACGCCCAGGATCTGGCCAACAAGTATGCGAAAAATGCGAAAGTATGAGACAGATGATGGCAAATACCAGACCTAACCCTGACCTAACCGGTGTTATCCTCTAAAATATAGATTGAATCCAGGTTTCACTCACTGTTTCAGTGTGGTACCACATTACTACGTGATCCAAACCAGAAAACGCCCAGGATCTGGCCAACAAGTATGTGAAAAATGCGAAAGTATGAGCCAGATGATGGCAAATACCAGACCTAGCCCTGACCTAACTGGTGTTATTCTTCTATTATATAGATTGAATCCAGGTTTAACTCACTATTGCAGTGTGATACCACATTACTAAGTGATCCAACCCAGAAAATGCCCAGGATCTCGCCAACAAGTATGCGAAAAATGCGAAAGTATGATCCAGATGATGGCAAATACCAGACCTAACCCAGACCTAACCGGTGTTATCCTCTAAAATATAGATTGAATCCATGATTAACTCACTGTTTCAGTGTGGTACCATATTCCTACGTGAC
This sequence comes from Colletes latitarsis, assembly GCF_051014445.1. Taxonomy (NCBI): domain Eukaryota; kingdom Metazoa; phylum Arthropoda; class Insecta; order Hymenoptera; family Colletidae; genus Colletes; species Colletes latitarsis. The sequence continues at coordinate 29,281,030 of NC_135145.1, forward strand.
ACAAACCAGAAAACGCCCAGGATCTGGCCAACAAGTATGCGAAAAATGCGAAAGTATGAGCCTGCTGATGGCAAATACCAGACCTAACCCAGACCTAACCGGTATTATCCTCTAAAATATAGATTGAATCCAAGATTAATTCATTGCTCAAGTGTGGTATCACATTACTACGTGATCCAACCAAGAAAAAGCCAGCGTTTAGCCAACAAATATGCGAAAAAAGTGAAAGTATGAGCCAGATGATGGCGAATCCCAGACCTTACCCAGATCTTACCGGTCTTACCCTCTAAAGAATTGATCGGGCCCCGATTTAACTCGCTGTTTCATTGTGGTACCACAATACTATGTGAGCTATACCAGAAAAAGCCCAGCATCTGGCCAACATTTTCCAAATATGCGAAAGTATGGGCCAGATAATATCAAATACCAGACTTAACACAAACGTAACCGGTGTTACCCTCTAATATATAAATTGAATCCAGGATTAATTCACTATTTCAGTGTGGCATCACACTACTACGTGATCCAAACCAGAAAACGCCCAGGATCTGGCCAACAAGTATGCGAAAAATGCGAAAGCATGAGCCAGATGATGCCAAATTCCAGACCTAATCCAAACCTAACCGGTATTACCCTCTAAAATATAGATCGAATCCAGGATTAACTCACTGTTGCAGTGTGGTACCACATTACTACGTGATCCAAACCAGAAAACGCCCAGGATCTGGCCAACAAGTATGCGCAAAATGCGAAAGTATGAGCCAGATGATGGCAACTCCCAGGCCTCACCCCGACCTAACCAGTGTTATCCTTTAAAATAGAGATCGGACCCAGGTTTAACTCACTGTTTGAGTGTGGTACTACATTACTACGTGTTCCAAACCAGAAAACGCCCAGGATCTGGTCAACAAGTATGAGAAAAATGCGAATGTATGAGCTAGTTGATTGCAAATACCAGACCTTACCCTGACCTAACACGTGTTATCCTCTAAAATATACATTGAATCCTGGTTTAACTCACAGTTTCAGAGTGGTTCTACATTACTACGTGATCCAACCCAGAAGACGCCCAGGATCTGGCCAACAAGTAGGTGAGAAATGCGAAAGTATGAGCCAGTTGATGGCAAATACCAGACCTAACGCTGACCTAACCGGTGTTATCCTCTAAAATATAGATTGAATCAAGGTTTAACTCACTGTTTCAGAGTGGTCCTACATTACTACGTGATCCAAACCAGAAAACGGCCAGGATCTGGCCAACAAGTATGCTAAAAATACGAAAGTATGAGGCAGACGATGGCAAATACGAGACCTAACCATGACCTAACCGGTGTTATCCTCTAAAATATAGATTGTATCCAAGATTAACTCACTGCTTCAGTGTGGTACCACATTACTACGTGATCCAAACCAGAGAACGCCCAGGATCTGGCCAACAAGTATGCGAAAAATACGGAAGTATGAGTCAGATGATGGCAAATACCAGACCTAACCAGTGTTATCCTCTAAAATATAGATTGTATCCAGGTTTAACTCACTGATGAAGTGTGGAACCACATTACTACGTGAGACAAACCAGAAAACGCCCAGTATCTGTCCAATAAGTATGCGAAAAATGCGAAACTATGAGCCAGATTATGGCAAATCCCAGGCCTCACGCTGACCTAACCGGTGCTACCCTTTAAAATATAGATCGGACCCAGGTTTAACTCACTGTTTCACTGTGGCATCACACTACTACGAGATCCAACCCAGAAAACGCCCAGGATCTGGCCAACGAGTATGCGAAAAATGCGAATGTATGAGACAGGTGATGGCAAATACCAGACCTAACCCAAACCTAACCGGTGTTACCCTCTAATATATAGATCGAATGCAGGATTAACTCCCTGTTGCAGTGTGGTACCACATTACTACCTGATCCAAACCAGAAAACGCCCAGGATCTGGCCAACAAGTATGCGAAAAATGCGAAAGTATGAGCCAGATGATGGCAACTCCTAGGCCTCACCCCGACCTAACCAGTGTTATCCTTTAAAATAGAGATCGGACCCAGGTTTAACTCACTGTTTGAGTGTGGTACTACATTACTACGTGTTCCAAACCAGAAAACGCCCAGGATCTGGTCAACAAGTATGAGAAAAATGCGAATGTATGAGCCAGTTGATTGCAAATACCAGACCTAACCCTGACTTAACCGGTGTTATCCTCTAGAATATAGATTGAATCCAGGTTTAACTCACTGTTTCAGAGTGGTCCTATATTACTACGTGATCCAAACCAGAGAACGCCCAGGATCTGGCCAACAAGTATGCGAAATATGCGAAAGTATGAGTCAGATGATGGCAAATACCAGACCTAACCAGTGTGATCCTCTAAAATATGGATTGTATCCAGGTTTAACTCACTGATGAAGTGTGGAACCACATTACTACGTGATCCAAACAAGAAAACGCCCAGGATCTGGCCAACAAGTATGCGAAAAATGCGAAAGTATGAGACAGATGATGGCAAATACCAGACCTAACCCTGACCTAACCGGTGTTATCCTCTAAAATATAGATTGAATCCAGGTTTCACTCACTGTTTCAGTGTGGTACCACATTACTACGTGATCCAAACCAGAAAACGCCCAGGATCTGGCCAACAAGTATGTGAAAAATGCGAAAGTATGAGCCAGATGATGGCAAATACCAGACCTAACCCTGACCTAACCAGTGTTACCTTGTAATACATAGATCGAATCCAGGATTAACTCACTGTTTCAGTGCGGTACCACATTACTACGTGATCCAAACCAGAAAACGCCCAGGATCTGGCCAACAAGTATGCGAAAAATGCGAAAGTATGAGCCAGATGATGGCAAATACCAGACCTAACCCAAACCTAACCAGTGTTACCTTGTAATACATAGATCGAATCCAGGTTTAACTCTCTGTTTCAGTGTGGTACCACATTACTACATGATCTGAACCAGAAAACGCCCAGGATCTGGAAAACAAGTAGGCGAGAAATGCGAAAGTATGAGCCAGATGATGACAAATCCCAGAACTCACACCGACCTACCCGGTGTTATCCTCTAAAATATAGATCGGGCCCAGGTATAACTCACTGTTTCAGTGTGGTACCACATTACTACGTGGTCCAAACCAGAAAACGCCCAGGATCTGGCCAACAAGTAGGTAAACAATGCGAAAGAATGAGACAGATGATGGCAAACACCAGACCTAACCCTGACCTAACTGGTGTTATTCTTCTATTATATAGATTGAATCCAGGTTTAACTCACTGCTTGAGTGTGGTACCTCATTACTACGTGATCCAAACCAGAAAACGCCCAGGATCTGGCCAAGAAGTAGGCGAAAAATGCAACAGCATGAGCCAGATGATGGCAAATACCAGACCTAACCCTGACCTAACCAGTGTTATCCCCTAAAATATAGATTGTATCCTGGTTTAACTCACTGATGAAGTGTGGAACCACATTACTACGTGATCCAAACCAGATAACGCCCAGTATCTGGCCAACAAGTATGCGAAAAATGCGAAACTATGAGCCAGATGATGGCAAATACCAGACCTAACCCAGACCTAGCCGGTTATATCCTCTAAAATATAGATTTAATCCATGTTTAACTCACTGTTGCAGTGTGGTGCCCCATTAGTACGTGTCCAAACCAGAAAACGCCCTGGATCTGGCCAACAAGTATGCGAAAAATGCGTAAGTATGAGGCAGACTATGGCAGGAACCAGTCCTAACCGTGACCTATCCGGAGTTATCCTCTAAAATATAGATTGAATCCAGGTTTATCTCACAGTTTCAGAGTGGTTCTACATTAGTACGTGATCCAAACCAGAAAATGCCCAGGATCTGGCCAACAAGTATGCGAAATATGCGAAAGTATGAGCCAGATGATGGCAAATACCAGACCTAACCCAGACATAGCCGGTGTTATCCTCTAAAATATGGATTGTATCCAGGTTTAACTCACTGATGAAGTGTGGAACCACATTACTACGTGATCCAAACAAGAAAACGCCCAGTATCTGGCCAACAAGTATGCGAAAAATGCGAAACTATGAGCCAGATGATGGCAAATACCAGACCTAACCCAGACATAGCCGGTGTTATCCTCTAAAATATAGATTTAATCCAGGTTTAACTCACTGTTGCAGTGTGGTGACCCATTAGTACGTGATCCAAACCAGAAAACGCCCTGGATCTGGCCAACAAGTATGCGAAAAATGCGAAAGTATGAGGCAGACGATGGGAAACACCAGACCTAACCCTGACCTAACCGGTGTTATCCTCTAAAATATAGATTGAATCCAGGTTTAACTCACAGTTTCAGAGTGGTTCTACATTAGTACGTGATCCAAACCAGAAAATGTCCAGGAACTGGCCTACAAGTATGCGAAAGATGCGAAAGTATGAGCCAGATGATGGCAAATACCAGACCTAACCCTGACCTAACCAGTGTTATCCTCTAAAATATAGATTGAATCCAAGATTAACTCACTGTTTCAGTGTGGTACCACATTACTACGTGATCCAAACCAGAAAACGCCCAGGATCTGGCCAACAAGTATGCGAAAAATGCGAATGTATGAGACAGGTGATGGCAAATACCAGACCTAACCCTGACCTAACTGGTGTTATTCTTCTATTATTTAGATTGAATCCAGGTTTAACTCACTGCTTGAGTGTGGTACCTCATTACTACGTGATCCAAACCAGAAAACGCCCAGGATCTGGCCAACAAGTATGCGAAAAATGCGAAAGTATGAGCCAGATGATGGCAAATACCAGACCTAACCAAACCTAACCGGTGTTACACTTTATAATACTCATCGGACCCAGGTTTAACTCACTGTTTCAGTGTGGTACCTCATTACTACATGATCTGAACCAGAAAACGCCCAGGATCTGGAAAACAAGTAGGCGAGAAATGCGAAAGTATGAGCCAGATGATGACAAATCCCAGAACTCACACCGACCTAACCGGTGTTATCCTCTAAAATATAGATCGGGCCCAGGTATAACTCACTGTTTCAGTGTGGTACCACATAACTACGTGGTCCAAACCAGAAAACGACCAGGATCTGGCCAACAAGTAGGCGAAAAATGCGAAAGCATGAGCCAGATGATGGCAAATACCAGACCTAACCCTGACCTAACCAGTGTTATCCTCTACAATAAAGATTGTATCCAGGTTTAACTCACTGATGAAGTGTGGAACCACATTACTACGTGATCCAAACCAGAAAACGCCCAGTATCTGGCCAATAGGTATGCGAAAAATGCGAAACTATGAGCCAGATGATGGCAAATCCCAGGCCTCACGCCGACCTAACCGGTGCTATCCTTTAAGATATAGATCGGACCCAGGTTTAACTCACTGCTGCAGTGTGGTACCACATTACTACGTGAACCAAACCAGAAAATGCCCAGGATCTGACCAACAAGTATGCGAAAAATGCGTAACTATGAGGCAGACTATTGCAAGAACCAGTCCTAACCGTGACCTATCCGGAGTTATCCTCTAAAATATAGATTGAATCCAGGTTTAACACACTGTTTGAGTGTGGTGCCACATCACTACGTGATCCAACCCAGAAAACGCCCAGGATCTGGCCAACAAGTAGGTGAAAAATGCGAAAGTATGAGACAGATGATGGCAAATACCAGACCTAACCCTGACCTAACTGGTGTTATCCTCTAAAATATAGATTGAATCCAGGTTTATCTCACAGTTTCAGAGGGGTTCTACATTAGTTCGTGATCCAAACCAGAAAATGCCCAGGATCTGGCCAACAAGTATGCGAAAAATGCGAATGTATGAGACAGGTGATGGCAAATACCAGACCTAACCCTGACCTAACTGGTGTTATTCTTCTATTATTTAGATTGAATCCAGGTTTAACTCACTGCTTGAGTGTGGTACCTCATTACTACGTGATCCAAACCAGAAAACGCCCAGGATCTGGCCAACAAGTATGCGAAAAATGCGAAAGTATGAGCCAGATGATGGCAAATACCAGACCTAACCCTGACATAGTCGGTGTTATCCTCTAAAATATAGATTTAATCCAGGTTTAACTCACTGTTGCAGTGTGGTGCCCCATTAGTACGTGATCCAAACCAGAAAACGCCCTGGATCTGGCCAACAAGTATGCGAAAAATGCGTAAGTATGAGGCAGACGATGGCAAGTACCAGTCCTAACCGTGACCTTACCGGAGTTATCCTCTAAAATATAGATTGAATCCAGGATTAACACACTGTTTGAGTGTGGTGCCACATGCCTACGTGATCCAACCCAGAAAACGCCCAGGATCTGGCCAACAAGTAGGTGAAAAATGCGAAAGTATGAGACAGATAATGGCAAATACCAGACCTAACCCTGACCTAACCGGTGTTAACCTCTAAAATATAGATTGAATCCAGGATTAACTCACTGTTTCAGTGTGGTACCACATTACCTACGTGATCCAAACCAGAAAACGCCCAGGATCTGGCCAACAAGTATGCGAAAAATGCGAAAGTATGAGGCAGACGATGGGAAACACCAGACCTAACCCTGACCTAACCGGTGTTATCCTCTAAAATATAGATTGAATCCAGGTTTAACTCACAGTTTCAGAGTGGTTCTACATTAGTACGTGATCCAAACCAGAAAATGCCCAGGAACTGGCCAACAAGTATGCGAGAGATGCGAAAGTATGAGCCAGATGATGGCAAATACCAGACCTAACCCTGACCTAACCAGTGTTATCCTCTAAAATATAGATTGAATCCAAGATTAACTCACTGTTTCAGGGTGGTACCACATTACTACATGATCCAAACCAGAAAACGCCCAGGATCTGGCCAACAAGTATGCGAAAAATGCGAATGTATGAGACAGATGATGGCAAATACCAGACGTAACCCTGACCTAACACACGTTATCCTCTAATATGTAGATCGAGTCCAGGATTAATTCACTGTTTCAGTGCGCCATCACACTACTACGTGATGCAACCCAGAAAACGCCCGGGATCTGGCCAAAAAGTATGCGAAAAATGCGAAAGTATGTGCCAGATGATGGAAAATACCAGGCCTAACCCTGACCTAACAGGTGTTATCCTCTAAAATATAGATTTAATCCAGGTTTAACTCACTGTTGCAGTGTGGTGCCCCATTAGTACGTGATCCAAACCAGAAAACGCCCTGAATCTGGCCAACAAGTATGCGAAAAATGCGTAAGTATGAGGCAGACTATGGCAAGTACCAGTCCTAACCGTGACCTAACCGGAGTTATCCTCTAAAATATAGATTGAATCCAGGTTTAACACACTGTTCGAGTGTGGTGCCACATCCCTACGTGATCCAACCCAGAAAACGTCCAGGATCTGGCCAACAAGTAGGTGAAAAATGCGAAAGTATGAGACAGATGATGGCAAATACCAGACCTAACCCTGACCTAACCGGTGTTAACCTCTAAAATATAGATTGAATCCAGGATTAACTCACTGTTTCAGTGTGGTACCACATTGCTACGTGATCCAAACTAGAAAACGCCCAGGATATGGTCAAGAAGTATGCGAAAAATGCGAAAGTATGAGCCAGATGATGGCAAATACCAGACCTAACCCAAACCTAACCGGTGTTACCCTCTAATATATAGATCGAATCCACGATTAACTCACTGTTTCAGTGTGGTACCACATTACTACGTGATCCAAACCAGAAAACGCACAGGATCTGGCCAACAAGTATGCGAAAAATGCGATTGTATGAGACAGGTGATGGCAAATACCAGACCTAACCCTGACCTAACTGGTGTTATTCTTCTATTATATAGATTGAATCCAGGTTTAACTCACTGCTTGAGTGTGGTACCTCATTACTACGTGACTCAAACCAGAAAACGCCCAGGATCTGGCCAACAAGTATGCGAAAAATGCGAAAGTATGAGGCAGATGATGGCAAACACCAGACCTAACCCTGACCTAACCGGTGTTATCCTCTAAAATATAGATTGAATCCAGGTTTATCTCACAGTTTCAGAGTGGTTCTACATTAGTACGTGATCCAAACCAGAAAATGCCCAGGATCTGGCCAACAAGTATGCGAAAAATGCGAAAGTATGAGCCAGATGATGCCAAATACCAGACCTAACCCAAACCTAACCAGTGTTACCTTGTAATACATAGATCGAATCCAGGATTAACTCACTGTTTCAGTGTGGTACCACATTACTACGTGATCCAAACCAGAAAACGTCCAGGTTCTGGCCAACAAGTATGCGAAAAATGCGAAAGTATGAGCCAGATGATGGCAAATACCAGACCTAACCAAACCTAACCGGTGTTACACTTTAAAATACTCATCGGACCCAGGTTTAACTCACTGTTTCAGTGTGGTACCACATTACTACATGATCTGAACCGGAAAACGCCCAGGATCTGGAAAACAAGTAGGCGAGAAATGCGAAAGTATGAGCCAGATGATGACAAATCCCAGAACTCACACCGACCTAACCGGTGTTATCCTCTAAAATATAGATCGGGCCCAGGTATAACTCACAGTTTCAGTGTGGTACCACATTACTACGTGGTCCAAACCAGAAAACGACCAGGATCTGGCCAACAAGTAGGCGAAAAATGCGAAAGCATGAGCCAGATGATGGCAAATACCAAACCTAACCCTGACCTAACCAGTGTTATCCTCTACAATATAGATTGTATCCAGGTTTAACTCACTGATGAAGTGTGGTACCACATTACTACGTGATCCAAGCCAGAAAATCCCCAGGATCTGACCAACAAGTATGCGAAAAATGCGAAAGTATGAGCCAGATGATGGCAAATACCAGACCTAATCCCGGCCTAACCGGTGTTATCCTTTAAAATATCGATCGGACCCAGGTTTAGCTCGCTGTTCCAGTGTGGTACCACATTACTACGTGATCGAAACCAGAAAACGCCCAGGATCTGGCCAATATTTATACGAAATATGCGAAAGTATTGGCGAGATACTATCAAATACCAGACCTAACCCAAACCTAACCGGTGTTACCCACTAATATATAGATCGAATCCAGGATTAATTCACTGTTTCAGTGTGGCATCACACTACTACGTGATCCAACCACGAAAACGCCCAGGATATGGCCAAAAACTATGCGAAAATTGCGAAAGTGTGTGCCATATGATGGAAAATACCACACCTAACCCTGACGTAACCTGTGTATCCTCTATAATATAGATTGAATCCTGGTTTAACCCACTGTTTCAGTGTGGTACCACCTTACTACGTGATCCAACCCAGAAAACGCCCAGGATCTGGGCAAAAAGTATGCGAAAAATGCGAAAGTATGAGCCAGATGATGGCAAATACCAGACCTAACCCAGACCTAGCCGGTGTTAACCTCTAAAATATAGTTTTAATCCAGGTTTAACTCACTGTTGCAGTGTGGTGCCCCACTAGAACGTGATCCAAACCAGAAAACGCCCTGGATCTGGCCAACAAGTATGCGAAAAATGCGTAAGTATGAGGCAGACGATGGCAAGTACCAATCCTAACCGTGTCCTAACCGGAGTTGTCCTCTAAAATATAGATTGAATCCATGTTTAACACACTGTTTGAGTGTGGTGCCACATCACTACGTGATCCAACCCAGAAAACGCCCAGGATCTGGCCAACAAGTAGGTGAAAAATGCGAAAGTATGAGCCAGATGATGTAAAATTACCAAACATAACCCAGATCTAACCGGTGTAATCCTCTAAAATATCTATCGGATCGAGGTTTAATCCACTGATTCAGTGTGTTACCACATTACAACGTGATCCAAACTAGAAAAAGCCCGGGATCAAGCCAACAAGTATTGCGAGAAATGCGGCTGTATGAGCCAGATGATGGCAAATACCAGACCTAACCCTGACCTACCCGCTGCTATTCTCCAAAATATAGATCGAATCCAGGATTAACTCACTGTTTCAGTGTGGTACTTCATTGCTGCGTGATCCAAACCAGAAAACGCCTAGGATCTGGCCAACAAGTATGCGAAAAATGCGAAATTATGAGCCAGATGCTGGCAAATACCAGACCTAACCCTGACCTAAGCAGTTTTATCCTCGAAAATATCGATCGGATCGAGGTTCAATTCACTGTTTCAGTGTGGTATCACAATACAACGTGATCCAACCCAGAAAACGCCCAGGATCTGGCCAACAAGTAGGTGAATAATGCGAAAGTATGAGCCAGATGATGGCTAATACCAGACCTAACCTTGACCTAACCGGTGTTATCCACTAAAATATAGATCGGACCCAGGTTTAACTCACTGTTTCAGTGTGGTACCACTTTACAACGTGATCCAAACCAGAAAACGCCCTGGATCTGGCCAACAAGTGGCCGAAAAATGCGATAGTATGATCCTGATGATGGCAAATACCAGTCCTAACCCATACCAATCCGGGGATACGCTCTAATATATAGATCGAATCCAGGATTAATTCACTGTTTCAGTGCGGTACCGCACTACTACGTGATCCAACCCAGAAAACGCCCAGGATCTGGCCAACAAGTATGCGAAAAATGCGAGAGTATGACTCAGACGATGGCAAATACCAGACCTAACCCTGTCCTACCCGCTGCTATCCTCCAAAATATAGATCGAATCCAGGATTAACTCACTGTTTCAGTGTGGTACCACATTACTGCGTGATCCAAACTAGAAAAAGCCCAGGATCAAGCCAACAAGTATTGGGAGAAATTCGAAAGTATGAGCCAGAGGATGGCAAATACCATACCTAACCCTGACCAACCCGCTGCTATCCTCCAAAATATAGATCGAATCCAGGATTAACTCACTGTTTCAGTGTGGTACTTCATTGCTGCGTGATCCAAACCAGAAAACGCCTAGGATCTGGCCAACAAGTATGCGAAAAATGCGAAATTATGAGCCAGATGCTGGCAAATACCAGACCTAACCCTGACCTAAGCAGTTTTATCCTCTAAAATATCGATCGGATCGAGGTTCAATTCACTGTTTCAGTGTGGTATCACAATACAACGTGATCCAACCCAGAAAACGCCCAGGATCTGGCCAACAAGTAGGTGAATAATACGAAAGTATGAGCCAGATGATGGCTAATACCAGTCCTAACCCAGGCCTAACCGGTGATATCCTCTAAAATATTGATCGGACCCAGGTTTGACTCACTGTTTCAATGTGGCACCACATTACTACGTGATCCAAACCAGAAAACGCCCAGGATCTGGACAACAAGTATGCGAAAAATGCGAAAGTATGAGCTAGATGATGGCAAATACCAGACCTAACCCTGACCTAACCGGTGTTATCCCCTAAAATAAAGATTTAATCCAGGTTTAACTGACTGTTGCAGTGTGGTGCCCCATTAGTACGTGATCCAAACCAGAAAACGCCCAGGATCTGGCCTACAAGTAGGCGAAAAATGCGAAAGTATGAGCCAAATGATGGCAAATACCAGACCTAACCCCGGCCTAACCGGTGTTATCCTTTAAAATATCGATCGGACCCAGGTTTAACTCGCTGTTTCAGTGTGGTACCACATTACTACGTGATCCAAACTAGAAAAAGCCCGGGATCAAGCCAACAAGTATTGCGAGAAATGCGGCTGTATGAGCCAGATGATGGCAAATACCAGACCTAACCCTGACCTACCCGCTGCTATCCTCCAAAATATAGATCGAATCCAGGATTAACTCACTGTTTCAGTGTGGTACTTCATTGCTGCGTGATCCAAACCAGAAAACGCCTAGGATCTGGCCAACAAGTATGCGAAAAATGCGAAATTATGAGCCAGATGCTGGCAAATACCAGACCTAACCCTGACCTAAGCAGTTTTATCCTGTAAAATATCGATCGGATCGAGGTTCAATTCACTGTTTCAGTGTGGTATCACAATACAACGTGATCCAACCCAGAAAACGCCCAGGATCTGGCCAACAAGTAGGTGAATAATACGAAAGTATGAGCCAGATGATGGCTAATACCAGTCCTAACCCAGGCCTAACCGGTGATATCCTCTAAAATATTGATCGGACCCAGGTTTGACTCACTGTTTCAATGTGGCACCACATTACTACGTGATCCAAACCAGAAAACGCCCAGGATCTGGACAACAAGTATGCGAAAAATGCGAAAGTATGAGCTAGATGATGGCAAATACCAGACCTAACCCTGACCTAACCGGTGTTATCCCCTAAAATAAAGATTTAATCCAGGTTTAACTGACTGTTGCAGTGTGGTGCCCCATTAGTACGTGATCCAAACCAGAAAACGCCCAGGATCTGGCCTACAAGTAGGCGAAAAATGCGAAAGTATGAGCCAAATGATGGCAAATACCAGACCTAACCCCGGCCTAACCGGTGTTATCCTTTAAAATATCGATCGGACCCAGGTTTAACTCGCTGTTTCAGTGTGGTACCACATTACTACGTGATCAAAACCAGAAAACGCCCAGGATCTGGCCAATATTTATACGAAATATGCGAAAGTATGGGCGAGATACTATCAAATACCAGACCTAACCCAAACCTAACCGGTGTTACCCACTAATATATAGATCGAATCCAGGATTAATTCACTGTTTCAGTGTGGCATCACACTACTAGGTGATCCAACCCCGAAAACGACCAGGATATGGCCAAAAACTATGCGAAAAATGCGAAAGTATGAGACAGATGATGGCAAATACCAGACCTAACCCTGACCTAGCCGGAGTTATCCTCTAAAATATTGATTGAATCCAGGTATAACTCACTGTTTCAGAGTGGTTCTACATTACTACGTGATCCAAACAAGAAAACGCCCAGGATCTGGCCAACAAGTAGGTGAAAAATGCGAAAGTATGAGACACATGATGGCAAATACCAGACCTAACCCTGACCTAACCGCTGTTATGTTCTAAAATATAGATTGAATCCAGGTTTAACTCACTGTTTGAGTGTGGTGCCACATTACTAGGTGATACAACCCAGAAAACGCCCAGGATCTAGCCAACAAGTATGCGAAAAATGCGAGAGTATGACTCAGACGATGGCAAATACCAGACCTAACCCTGTCCTACCCGCTGCTATCCTCCAAAATATAGATCGAATCCAGGATTAACTCACTGTTTCAGTGTGGTACCACATTACTGCGTGATCCAAACCAGAAAACGCCTAGGATCTGGCCAACAAGTATGCGAAAAATGCGAAATTATGAGCCAGATGCTGGCAAATACCAGACCTAACCCTGACCTAAGCAGTTTTATCCTCGAAAATATCGATCGGATCGAGGTTCAATTCACTGTTTCAGTGTGGTATCACAATACAACGTGATCCAACCCAGAAAACGCCCAGGATCTGGCCAACAAGTAGGTGAATAATGCGAAAGTATGAGCCAGATGATGGCTAATACCAGACCTAACCTTGACCTAACCGGTGTTATCCACTAAAATATAGATCGGACCCAGGTTTAACTCACTGTTTCAGTGTGGTACCACTTTACAACGTGATCCAAACCAGAAAACGCCCTGGATCTGGCCAACAAGTGGCCGAAAAATGCGATAGTATGATCCTGATGATGGCAAATACCAGTCCTAACCCATACCAATCCGGGGATACGCTCTAATATATAGATCGAATCCAGGATTAATTCACTGTTTCAGTGCGGTACCGCACTACTACGTGATCCAACCCAGAAAACGCCCAGGATCTGGCCAACAAGTATGCGAAAAATGCGAGAGTATGACTCAGACGATGGGAAATACCAGACCTAACCCTGTCCTACCCGCTGCTATCCTCCAAAATATAGATCGAATCCAGGATTAACTCACTGTTTCAGTGTGGTACCACATTACTGCGTGATCCAAACTAGAAAAAGCCCAGGATCAAGCCAACAAGTATTGGGAGAAATTCGAAAGTATGAGCCAGAGGATGGCAAATACCATACCTAACCCTGACCTACCCGCTGCTATCCTCCAAAATATAGATCGAATCCAGGATTAACTCACTGTTTCAGTGTGGTACTTCATTGCTGCGTGATCCAAACCAGAAAACGCCTAGGATCTGGCCAACAAGTATGCGAAAAATGCGAAATTATGAGCCAGATGCTGGCAAATACCAGACCTAACCCTGACCTAAGCAGTTTTATCCTCTAAAATATCGATCGGATCGAGGTTCAATTCACTGTTTCAGTGTGGTATCACAATACAACGTGATCCAACCCAGAAAACGCCCAGGATCTGGCCAACAAGTAGGTGAATAATACGAAAGTATGAGCCAGATGATGGCTAATACCAGTCCTAACCCAGGCCTAACCGGTGATATCCTCTAAAATACTGATCGGACCCAGGTTTGACTCACTGTTTCAATGTGGCACCACATTACTACGTGATCCAAACCAGAAAACGCCCAGGATCTGGACAACAAGTATGCGAAAAATGCGAAAGTATGAGCTAGATGATGGCAAATACCAGACCTAACCCTGACCTAACCGGTGTTATCCCCTAAAATAAAGATTTAATCCAGGTTTAACTGACTGTTGCAGTGTGGTGCCCCATTAGTACGTGATCCAAACCAGAAAACGCCCAGGATCTGGCCTACAAGTAGGCGAAAAATGCGAAAGTATGAGCCAAATGATGGCAAATACCAGACCTAACCCCGGCCTAACCGGTGTTATCCTTTAAAATATCGATCGGACCCAGGTTTAACTCGCTGTTTCAGTGTGGTACCACATTACTACGTGATCCAAACTAGAAAAAGCCCGGGATCAAGCCAACAAGTATTGCGAGAAATGCGGCTGTATGAGCCAGATGATGGCAAATACCAGACCTAACCCTGACCTACCCGCTGCTATCCTCCAAAATATAGATCGAATCCAGGATTAACTCACTGTTTCAGTGTGGTACTTCATTGCTGCGTGATCCAAACCAGAAAACGCCTAGGATCTGGCCAACAAGTATGCGAAAAATGCGAAATTATGAGCCAGATGCTGGCAAATACCAGACCTAACCCTGACCTAAGCAGTTTTATCCTGTAAAATATCGATCGGATCGAGGTTCAATTCACTGTTTCAGTGTGGTATCACAATACAACGTGATCCAACCCAGAAAACGCCCAGGATCTGGCCAACAAGTAGGTGAATAATACGAAAGTATGAGCCAGATGATGGCTAATACCAGTCCTAACCCAGGCCTAACCGGTGATATCCTCTAAAATATTGATCGGACCCAGGTTTGACTCACTGTTTCAATGTGGCACCACATTACTACGTGATCCAAACCAGAAAACGCCCAGGATCTGGACAACAAGTATGCGAAAAATGCGAAAGTATGAGCTAGATGATGGCAAATACCAGACCTAACCCTGACCTAACCGGTGTTATCCCCTAAAATAAAGATTTAATCCAGGTTTAACTGACTGTTGCAGTGTGGTGCCCCATTAGTACGTGATCCAAACCAGAAAACGCCCAGGATCTGGCCTACAAGTAGGCGAAAAATGCGAAAGTATGAGCCAAATGATGGCAAATACCAGACCTAACCCCGGCCTAACCGGTGTTATCCTTTAAAATATCGATCGGACCCAGGTTTAACTCGCTGTTTCAGTGTGGTACCACATTACTACGTGATCAAAACCAGAAAACGCCCAGGATCTGGCCAATATTTATACGAAATATGCGAAAGTATGGGCGAGATACTATCAAATACCAGACCTAACCCAAACCTAACCGGTGTTACCCACTAATATATAGATCGAATCCAGGATTAATTCACTGTTTCAGTGTGGCATCACACTACTAGGTGATCCAACCCCGAAAACGACCAGGATATGGCCAAAAACTATGCGAAAAATGCGAAAGTATGAGACAGATGATGGCAAATACCAGACCTAACCCTGACCTAGCCGGTGTTATCCTCTAAAATATTGATTGAATCCAGGTATAACTCACTGTTTCAGAGTGGTTCTACATTACTACGTGATCCAAACAAGAAAACGCCCAGGATCTGGCCAACAAGTAGGTGAAAAATGCGAAAGTATGAGACACATGATGGCAAATACCAGACCTAACCCTGACCTAACCGCTGTTATGTTCTAAAATATAGATTGAATCCAGGTTTAACTCACTGTTTGAGTGTGGTGCCACATTACTAGGTGATACAACCCCGAAAACGACCAGGATATGGCCAAAAACTATGCGAAAAATGCGAAAGTATGAGACAGATGATGGCAAATACCAGACCTAACCCTGACCTAGCCGGTGTTATCCTCTAAAATATTGATTGAATCCAGGTATAACTCACTGTTTCAGAGTGGTTCTACATTTATACGTGATCCAAACCAGAAAACGCCGAGGATCTGGCTAACAAGTATGCGAAAAATGCGAAAGTATGAGCCACATCCCCTCAGGGGCTGCCAGCCTTTCAGCTGCAGTACGGGCTTAACGAACCCGGGGTACCCGAGTCATACACACACCGTAAGCCTCCTGTTGGTCGTCACAACGACCCATTCACAATTCTCTATTGGTTTTGTGAATGGTACGTGACGGCAGGAGGAACGGGGGTCTTGGCTTAACCGCCTGGGCCACGAGTATGGCGACTCTATAAAATCGCCCTCCAATCCTAAGCTATGGTGCGCGGCGATGGGATGCATGGTTGGGGGAGAAGGCCCAATCCCAAGCGACCACCTCCGGGGAACCTGCCGAACCCCCGGAGTATTAGGCTTACCCGGGTAAGGCGGCTCTGCCCGGGTGGACCTTTATTTCCGACCATCTCGTGGGATTTTTATGGACACAGAAAATAAAATGGGGATGGGGCGGGTTTTGTCGGTTGGGGAGGACGGAGACGGGGTTGGGGTTAGGGTGGCGGCGCTCGCGCCCCACTCAGCGCCAGGTCCGGCTTCGTGGAGGGTGGAGGAGGACGACGAGACGGCGTCGGTCTCGTCCTTCTCCTCCAGCACGAGCCACATAGGCTCTAAGAGGAAGAGGACGGGGCAGGCCGTCGTCGAGGTGGGCGGGGCGATGAGCCCGTCGGTGAGGCTGAGTTGCCTCAGGGACGAGGTGACCGAGGAGATATCGGAGAGGATCTCCTCGTCCCTGAGGCGGGTGGAGAAAGTCGCCGCTGCCTGCGCCTTTAAGGGGCAGAAAAGCGGTGGCGCGGAGGTCCTGAAGGCCGCGGCGGAGGAAATGAGGGAGGCGGCGCGGGAGCTCAGAGGGCGGAACGCCCGTCTGCAGCTTCTGTTGGAGGAGGAGCGACAGGGGAGGAGGAGGGCAGAGGCGCTGTGGAACAGCGCGGCCCTCCCTCCCATCCTCCCTCCTCCTCCACCGCCGCGTCCCTCGGCGGAGGTAAATAAGCGGAGTGCGGCGGCAGTGGTGCGGGGCACCGCGGGCCCCTCCACCCGCACTCCGCCCGTGAAGAAGTCCCCGTCCTCCTCAGAAGACGATCTTCTGAGGAGGATTGGGGACATGATTGATGGCAAGCTGGCCGCCTTCCGGGAGGAGCTCCTCGCCGGAAGAGCGGTCAGCAGGAAGGCGGTGCCTCCCCGACCTGTTCCGGTACAGTCGGGGAAGGCAAAGAAGGGCGGAGTGAAGGCTCCGCCCAGCGTTGCGGCACCAGGGCCCCGGGTCGCGACCCCCAAGAGGGGTGGTATACCCGTGGTCGCGGTGGTCGCGTCCTCCACGGCACCCTCCCAAGGAGGGGTGGCGTGGAGTGAGGTGGTGGGGCGGAAGGCGAAGCGGGCGGCGAGGAAGGCCTCGCAACCGCAGCCTCCGCCTCCGCCGCCGGCGGCCAAGGTAAAGGCCGCGAAGGTCGGGAAGGCACGACCAGGTCGTCCCCCAAAAACGGCAGCGGTGACGCTGACCGTTGCGCAGGGGGGCGACCTGACCCTCGCGGAGGCGATGCGGCTCGCCAGGGAGAATATCTCCCTGGAAGAGCTGGGCATCGCCTCCGTGAGGGCGAAGAGGGCCGTGACCGGGGGTCTCTTGCTGGAGATCCCCGGTGCAGAAGGCGGCGCGAAGGCGGATCGTCTCGCCCAGAGGCTCCGGGAGCAGCTGGGCGAGCGAGGTGTCCGGGTCGCCCGGCCCACGAAGCGCACGGAGATGCGCATTTGTGGGCTGGACGACTCGGTCAGCGCACAGGATGTGTCCCGTGCCCTTGCGAGGGCGGGGGACTGTCCTGTGGAGGACCTGCGGATCGGAGAGATCCGCAGGTCGCCCTCCGGCCTCGGGTCGGTGTGGGCCCGGTGCCCCCTCTCCGTCGCCCGTAAGGTGGCGGAATCCGGGAGGGTGTTGGTGGGGTGGGTTTCGGCGCGAGTGGAAATCCTCGCGCCGCGCCCGCTCCAGTGTCACCGCTGCCTCGAATTGGGGCACGTGAGGCAGTGGTGCACCTCGCCGGTGGACCGCAGCGGTCAGTGTTACCGCTGCGGTGCCAAAGAGCACCGTGCGAGCCAGTGCTCGGCGGCCCCCCACTGCCCGCTGTGTGCGGACATGGGGAGGCCAGCCGATCACAGGGTGGGGAGCAAGAAGTGCTCCCCCCCCTCCCGGAAGGAGAGGAAGAGGCGGGCTGCACCGGCTCCGGTGCCGAGGGCGGTGGCATCGTCCTCCATGGAGGTGGACGGTGCTACGGGGACGGACGGCCGGGAGGAGGCTGGCGCGGCCATTAATTAATGCCGCCCCGCCTCCTCCTCCAGGCCAACCTCAACCACTGCCGCGCGGCACAGGACTTGATGTCCCAAGTCCTCGCGGAGTGGGGGGTTGGCCTGGCGGTCGCCGCCGAGCCGTACCGCGTCCCTGATCACCCTCATTGGGTGGGCGACGCGGACGGCTTGGTGGCGACGGTATGGGGAGGGGGCGACGGGTCCCCACCGTTCTCCTTGTTGGAGCGCGGTCGGGGATTCGTCGCCGTGGACTGGGGGGGAGTCGCTGTGGTGGGGTGCTACATTTCGCCCCGTAGCGGTCACGCTGCGTTCGAGCTGTACTTGGCCGAGGTCGCGGCATGCGTGCAGCGCTACGCGGCCCGGCCGGTGCTGGTCCTGGGGGATTTTAATGCCAAGTCGGTGGCTTGGGGATCCCCCAGGACCTCCGTTCGCGGCGGGATCCTGGGCGATTGGGCGGCGGGGCTCGACCTCCGGGTATTGAACCGGGGGTCGGAGAACACATGCGTGCGGCGATATGGGGGGTCCATCGTGGATGTTGGATTCGCGACCCCCAACGCCGTGCGCATGGTGTCGGGTTGGCACGTGGTCGCGGGGGCAGAGACACTCTCCGATCACCGGTACATCCGGATGGAGGTCTCTGCCGCCGCGAGTGCATCCCGACACGGCCGCCTGCGTGGCGCCCCACCACGCCGCTGGGCGTTTCGGCGCCTGGACAAGGACGCCCTGATGGCAGCTGCCCTCGCTGCAACTTGGCCGCAGGGAGCGGCCGAGTTGCCGAGCATAGAGGAGGAGGTCGCCCGGCTCGGAGCATTGGTCGCGGGTATTTGCGACGCGGCGATGCCTCGGGTCGGGCGGGCATCTCCTCGCCGGGCGGTGTACTGGTGGTCGGACGCGATCGCGGAGTTGCGAGTCGCGACTGTCCGCGCCCGACGCCAGTACACCCGCGCGCGCCGTCGTCAACGTACAGGCGACGGCGTGGCGCGAGCGAGGGCAGCTGATGACCTGTATGGAGCATACCGCGTGGCGCGGGTTGCTCTGCAGGTCGCCATCAAACGGGCCAAGACCCAGGCATGGAAGGAGCTCCTCCAGACCCTTGATGACGATCCATGGGGGCGCCCATATAAGGTGGTGCTGAATAAGCTCCGCCCGTGGGCGCCCCCCGTCACCGAGGGTCTTGACCCCCGGCTGCTGGAGGACGTGGTCAATACACTCTTCCCAATTGGGGAGAGGGGACCGCGTCCTCCGGCGGCGGCGGCTGTCCCAGTGGAGTGGACGGCCGAGCTGGGGGTCACGCAGGAGGAGCTGGCAGCGGCCATCAGACGGCTCGGGGTTCGTAACACGGCCCCGGGTCCGGATGGTGTGCCCGGCCGGGTTTGGGTCTTGACCCAGGGCGTCCTTGGGGCCGACCTCAGGCGGTTGTTCGACCGCTGCCTGAGGGACGGGCGATTCCCCCCCAGTTGGAAGGTGGCGAGGATGGTCCTCCTCCGGAAGGAGGGTCGGCCCGCGGAGTCTCCCTCCGCATACCGGCCCATTTGTCTCCTCGACGAGGTGGGCAAGCTCTTCGAGCGTGTGATTGCTGCCCGCCTCGTCGAGCACCTGTCGCGGGGTGATCCCGGTCTGGCCGACTGCCAGTTCGGTTTCCGGGGGGGCCGATCGACTATCGACGCGATAGGTCGTGTGAGGGCCCTCTCGGAGGCGGCCGTCTCCCGGGGAGGGGTGGCATTGGCAATATCCCTGGATATTGCCAATGCCTTTAACACCCTCCCCTGGGAAGAGATAAGGAGGGGACTCGAATATCATCGAGTCCCCCCTTGTCTCAGGGCGGTCGTCGGGGATTATCTCCGCGGCAGGTGGATCGAGTATCCGGGCCGGGATGGTGATATGCGGAGGGAGGTGTACTGCGGTGTTCCGCAGGGGTCGGTCCTCGGGCCACTCCTGTGGAACATCGCGTACGACTCGGTGTTGCGGGCCGGCCTCCCCGACGGCGTCAGCACGGTGTGTTATGCGGATGACACACTGGTGCTGGCCGTCGGGGCGCACTGGGGGAGGGCCATGCGTCGCGCGGAGGAGGGGTCGCAACGCGTCGTCGACCGGATCAGGGGGATGGGGATGACGGTGGCGGTCCATAAGACCGAGGTGATTGCGTTTCATTCACCTCGGCAGGATCCGCCACCCCCTCTGATTCGGGTGGGTGGGGCTGACATCGAGGTGAAGCCCCAGATCAGGTATCTGGGGCTGATCCTCGATAGCCACTGGCGTTTCGAGAAGCATTTCCGCTGCCTGGTCCCCCGGTTGGAAAGGATGGTTGCGGCTCTGGGCCGGATCCTGCCCAACCTGGGGGGCCCGGCGGGCCGAGTTCGTCGCCTCTATGTGGCAATGGTCCAGTCGGTGGCCCTATACGGGGCCCCCGTCTGGGCGGACGACCTGGCTGCCTCCCGGCGCAGCATGACTATGCTGCGTCGGGTGCAGAGGCGCATGGCGCTCAGGGTCGTCCGCGGGTATCGGACCATGTCACATGAGGCGGCGACGGTTCTAGCGGGGATGCCGCCCATGGACCTGCTCGCGCGGTCGCACGCGGTGATGTGCCGGCACCGCGTCGACCGACGCGCGGGGGTGGGGGCGGTCCCGGGCGGGCAGGAACCTGCTTGGGGCGATTTGAAGCGCCAGGCCCGGCAGTCCGTGTTGCTCGCGTGGCAGGAGCGGCTGGCTCTGCCAACCGCGGGGCACCGGACTGTCGGGGCTGTTCGGCCACTCCTGAAGGAGTGGCTGGACAGAGGCCATGGCAGCCTCACCTACCGGATGGCACAGGTATTTTCCGGGCATGGCAGCTTCGGAAGATACCTGTGCCGGATAGGGAAGGAGCCGACGGCGCGTTGCTGCCACTGCGACGCTGAGCAGGACACGGCGGATCATACCCTGGAGGTATGCCCCGCGTGGGAGGGGGAGCGCCGTGTCCTGGTCGGCGTCGTCGGGCGGGATGTCTCGCTGCCGGGCGTGGTGCGCGCCATGCTCGGCAGCGAGGAGAAGTGGAGGGCCGTGGCCTCCTTCTGCGAGAACGTAATGTTGCAGAAGGAGGCCGCGGGGAGGGAGCGCGAGCTTCAGCGGCGTGCTGAAGCGCGCGCTCGTGCGGTGGCCCGAGGTCGTCGCCCGGTCGCGAGGCGTCGCGGGCGGCCGCCTCGGCGTGGCGGATGACCTAGGCTGGGAGGGGGGTCCTGAGGGGACCCTCCTCCCTCCAGGCGGCGCCGGGTCGGACCGGTTGGAGGTAGGAGTGCCTTCCCCTACCGGTCCGACGCAAGGGGAGGCACCCTCGGCGGTCTGGTGCGGCCATGAACGCACGGCCGCCGAGGGATGGAAACGGGGTCGCGGGCGGTTGCGAGTTGGGGCTCGCAGCCGCCACTAAACGCGGCCCCGGGACGGATAGCGGCGGGATGGAGTGGCCCCGTCCCGCCGCTATGAGGCAGTGTGTCTACTGGGGGGACCGATTGTCCCCCCGGGGGATGGGCGCGAAAGCGCGGGCACGGGGAGGATACCGGAAGAATGCTTCGAGCGATTCCCGGTATCCTCCCAAAGCGTGCCGAAGGGTCACCGTGGGGTTTTTTAGTGGGTAGGTCCCGCGCCTGTCGTTGTACGGGCGCGGGGAATCCCACACACGCCTCCCACCTCTCCCCAAGGAGGTGGGAGGCAGTCTTTCGAAGATTTTCCCCACGACAAAAAAAAAAAAAAAAAAAAAAAAAAAAAAAAAAAAAAAAAGTATGAGCCACATGATGGCAAATACCAGACCCAACCCTGACCTAACCGGTGTTATCCTCGAAAATATAGATTGAATCCAGGTTTATCTCACTGTTTCAGTGTGGTACTACATTACTGCGTGATCCAACCCAGAAAACGCCCAGGATCTGGCCAACAAGTAGGTGAATAATGCGAAAGTATGAGCCAGATGATGGCTAATACCAGTCCTAACCCAGGCCTAACCGGTGATATCCTCAAAAATATTGATCGGACCCAGGTTTAACTCACTGTTTCAATGTGGCACCACATTACTACGTGATCCAACCCAGAAAACGCCCAGGATCTGGCCAACAAGTATGCGAAAAATGCGAGAGTATGACTCAGACGATGGCAAATACCAGACCTAACCCTGTCCTACCCGCTGCTATCCTCCAAAATATCGATCGGACCCAGGTTTAACTCGCTGTTTCAGTGTGGTACCACATTACTACGTGATCAAAACCAGAAAACGCCCAGGATCTGGCCAATATTTATACGAAATATGCGAAAGTATGGGCGAGATACTATCAAATACCAGACCTAACCCAAACCTAACCGGTGTTACCCACTAATATATAGATCGAATCCAGGATTAATTCACTGTTTCAGTGTGGCATCACACTACTAGGTGATCCAACCCCGAAAACGACCAGGATATGGCCAAAAACTATGCGAAAAATGCGAAAGTATGAGACAGATGATGGCAAATACCAGACCTAACCCTGACCTAGCCGGTGTTATCCTCTAAAATATTGATTGAATCCAGGTATAACTCACTGTTTCAGAGTGGTTCTATATTACTACGTGATCCAAACAAGAAAACGCCCAGGATCTGGCCAACAAGTAGGTGAAAAATGCGAAAGTATGAGACAGATGATGGCAAATACCAGACCTAACCCTGACCTCACCGGTGTTATCCTCTAAAATATAGATTGAATCCTGGTTTAACTCACTGTTTCAGAGTGGTTCTACATTACTACGTGATCCAAACCAGAAAAGGCCCAGGATCTGGCCAACAAGTATGCGAAAAATGCGAAAGTATGAGCCAGATGATGGCAAATACCAGACCTAACCCTGACCTAACCGGTGT
Source organism: Colletes latitarsis (assembly GCF_051014445.1). Lineage (NCBI taxonomy): Eukaryota > Metazoa > Arthropoda > Insecta > Hymenoptera > Colletidae > Colletes > Colletes latitarsis. Next base: position 29,304,556 of record NC_135145.1, read on the forward strand.
TATCCTCTAATATATAGATTCTATCCAGGTTTAACTCACTGTTTCAGTGTGGAACCACATTACTACGTGATCCAAAGCAGAAAACGCCCGGGATATGGCCAACAAGTATGCGAAAAAATGCGAAAGTATGAGCCAGATGATGGCAAATACCAGACCTAACCCTGACCTAACCGGTGTTATCCTCTAAAATATAGATTGAATCCAGGTTTAACTCACTGTTTGAGTGTGGTGCCATATTACTAGGTGATACAACCCAGAAAGCGCCCAGTATCTGGCCAACAAGTAGGTGAAAAATGCGAAAGTATGAGACACATGATGGCAAATACCAGACCTAACCCTGACCTAACCGCTGTTATGTTCTAAAATATAGATTGAATCCAGGATTAACTCACTGTTGCGGTGTGGAACCACATTACTACGTGATCCAAACCAGAAAACGCCCTGGATCTGGCCAACAGGTATGCGAAAAATTCGAAAGTATCAGCAAGATGATGGCAAATACCAGACCTAACCCTGACCTAACCGGTGTTATCCTCTAAAATATAGATTGAATCCAGGTTTAACTGTCTGTTTGAGTGTGGTGCCACATTACTAGGTGATACAACCCAGAAAACGCCCAGGATCTGGCCAACAAGTATGCGAAAAATGCGAGAGTATGACTCAGACGATGGCAAATACCAGACCTAACCCTGTCCTACCCGCTGCTATCCTCCAAAATATAGATCGAATCCAGGATTAACTCACTGTTTCAGTGTGGTACCACATTACTGCGTGATCCAAACTAGAAAAAGCCCAGGATCAAGCCAACAATTATTGGGAGAAATTCGAAAGTATGAGCCAGAGGATGGCAAATACCATACCTAACCCTGACCTAACCGGTGTTATCCTCTAAAATTTAGATTGAATCCAGGTTTAACTCACTGTTTTAGAGTGGTTCTACATTTCTACGTGATCCAAACCAGAAAACGCCGAGGATCTGGCTAACAAGTATGCGAAAAATGCGAAAGTATGAGCCACATGATGGCAAATACCAGACCCAACCCTGACCTAACCGGTGTTATCCTCGAAAATATAGATTGAATCCAGGTTTATCTCACTTTTTCAGTGTGGTACTACATTACTGCGTGATCCAACCCAGAAAACGCCCAGGATCTGGCCAACAAGTAGGTGAATAATGCGAAAGTTTGAGCCAGATGATGGCTAATACCAGTCCTAACCCAGGCCTAACCGGTGATATCCTCTAAAATATTGATCGGACCCAGGTTTAACTCTCTGTTTCAATGTGGCACCACATTACTACGTGATCCAAACCAGAAAACGCCCAGGATCTGGACAACAAGTATGCGAAAAATGCGAAAGTATGAGCTAGATGATGGCAAATACCAGACCTAACCCTGACCTAACCGGTGTTATCCCCTAAAATAAAGATTTAATCCAGGTTTAACTCACTGTTGCAGTGTGGTGCCCCATTAGTACGTGATCCAAACCAGAAAACGCCCAGGATCTGGCCTACAAGTAGGCGAAAAATGCGAAACTATGAGCCAGATGATGGCAAATACCAGACCTAACCGTGACCTAACCAGTGTTATCCTCTAAAATATAGATTGTATCCAGGTTTAACTCTCTGATGAAGTGTGGAACCACATTACTACGTGATCCAAACCAGAAAACGCCCAGTATCTGGCCAATAGGTATGCGAAAAATGCGAAACTATGAGCCAGATGATGGCAAAACCCAGGCCTCACGCCGACATAACCGGTGTTATCCTTTAAAATATAGATCGGACCCAGGTTTAACTCACTGTTGCAGTGTGGTACCACATTACTACGTGATCCAAACCTGAAAACGCCCAGGATCTGACCAACAAGTATGCGAAAAATGCGAAAGTATGAGCCAAATGATGGCAAATACCAGACCTAACCCCGGCCTAACCGGTGTTATCCTTTAAAATATCGATCGGACCCAGGTTTAACTCGCTGTTTCAGTGTCGTACCACATGACTACGTGATCAAAACCAGAAAACGCCCAGGATCTGGCCAATATTTATACGAAATATGCGAAAGTATGGGCGAGATACTATCAAATACCAGACCTAACCCAAACCTAACCGGTGTTACCCACTAATATATAGATCGAATCCAGGATTAATTCACTGTTTCAGTGTGGCATCACACTACTAGGTGATCCAACCCCGAAAACGACCAGGATATGGCCAAAAACTATGCGAAAAATGCGAAAGTATGAGACAGATGATGGCAAATACCAGCCCTAACCCTGACCTAGCCGGTGTTATCCTCTAAAATATTGATTGAATCCAGGTATAACTCACTGTTGCGGCGTGGAACCACATTACTACGTGATCCAAACCAGAAAACGCCCTGGATCTGGCCAACAGGTATGCGAAAAATTCGAAAGTATCAGCCAGATGATGGCAAATACCAGACCTAACCCTGACCTAACCGGTGTTATCCTCTAAAATTTAGATTGAATCCAGGTTTAACTCACTGTTTTAGAGTGGTTCTACATTTCTACGTGATCCAAACCAGAAAACGCCGAGGATCTGGCTAACAAGTATGCGAAAAATGCGAAAGTATGAGCCACATGATGGCAAATACCAGACCCAACCCTGACCTAACCGGTGTTATCCTCGAAAATATAGATTGAATCCAGGTTTATCTCACTGTTTCAGTGTGGTACTACATTACTGCGTGATCCAAACCAGAAAACGCCTAGGATCTGGCCAACAAGTATGCGAAAAATGCGAAAGTGTAAGCCAGATCATGGCAAATACGAGTCCTAACCCAGGCCTAACCGGTGATATCCTCTAAAATATTGACCGGACCCAGGTTTAACTCACTGTTTCAGTGTGGTACCATATTCCTACGTGACGCAAACCAGAAAACACCCAGGATCTGACCAATAAGTATGCGAAAAATGCGAAAGTATGAGCCAGCTGATGGCAAATACCAGACCTAACCCTGACCTTACCGGTGTTATACTCTAAAATATAGATTGAATCCAGGTTTAACTCACTGTTTCAGAGTGGTTCTACATTACTACGTGATCCAAACCAGAAAACGCCCATGATCTGGCCAACAGGTATGCGAAAAATTCGATAGTATGAGCCAGATGATGGCAAATACCAGACCTAACCCTGACCTTACCGGTGTTATACTCTAAAATATAGATTGAATCCAGGTTTAACTCACTGTTTCAGAGTGGTTCTACATTACTACGTGATCCAAACCAGAAAACGCCCATGATCTGGCCAACAGGTATGCGAAAAATTCGATAGTATGAGCCAGATCATGGCAAATACCAGACCTAACCCTGACCTAACCGCTGTTATGCTCTAAAATATAGATTGAATCCAGGATTAACTCACTGTTGCGGTGTGGAACCACATTACTACGTGATCCAAACCAGAAAACGCACAGGATCTGGCCAACAGGGATGCGAAGAATTCGAAAGTATCAGCCACATGATGGCAAATACCAGATCTAACCCTGACCTAACCGCTGTTATCCTCTAAAATATAGATTGAATCCAGGTTTAACTCACTGTTTCAGAGAGGTTCTACATTACTACGTGATCCAAACCAGAAAAGGCCCAGGATCTGGCTAACAAGTATGCGAAAAATGCGAAAGTATGAGCCATATGATGGCAAATACCAGACCTAACCCTGACCTAACTGCTGTTATGTTCTAAAATATAGATTGAATCCAGGATTAACTCACTGTTGCGGCGTGGAACCACATTACTACGTGATCCAAACCAAAAAACGCCCAGGATCTGGCCAACAGGTATGCGAAAAATTCGAAAGTATCAGCCAGATGATGGCAAATACCAGACCTAACCCTGACCTAACCGCTGTTATGCACTAAAATATAGATTGAATCCAGGATTAACTCACTGTTGCAGTGTGGAACCACATTACTACGTGATCCAAACCAGAAAACGCCCAGGATCTGGCCAACAGGTATGCGAAAAATTCGATAGTATGAGCCAGATGATGGCAAATACAAGACCTAACCCTGACCTAACCGCTGTTATGCTCTAAAAGATAGATTGAATCCAGGATTAACTCACTGTTGCAGTGTGGAACCACATTACTACGTGATCCAAACCAGAAAACGCCCAGGATCTGGCCAACAGGTATGCGAAAAATTCGATAGTATGAGCCAGATGATGGCAAATACCAGACCTAACCCTGACCTAACCGGTGTTATCCTCTAATCTATAGATTGTATCCAGGTTAAACTCACTGTTGCAGTGTGGAACCACATTACTACGTGATCCAAATCAGAAAAAGCCCTGGATCGGGCCAGCAAGTATGCGAGAAATGCGAAAGTATGAGGCAGACTATGGCAAATTCCAGACCTAACCCTGACCTAACCGGTGTTATCCTCTAAAATATAGATTGAATCCAGGTTTAACTCACTGTATCAGAGTGGTTCTACATTACTACGTGATCCAAACCAGAAAACGCCCTGGATCTGGCCAACACGTATGCGAAAAATTCGATAGTATGAGCCAGATGATGGCAAATACCAGACCTAACCCTGACCTGACCGGTGTTATCCTCTAAAATATAGATTGAATCCAGGATTAACTGACTGTTTGAGTGTGGTGCCACATTACTACGTGATCCAACCCAGAAAGCGCCCAGTATCTGGCCAACAAATAGGTGAAAAATGCGAAAGTATGAGCCAGATGATGGCAAATACCAGACCTAACCCTGACCTAACCGGTGTTATCCTCTAAAATATAGATTGAATCCAGGTTTAATTCACTGTTTGAGTGTGGTGCCACATTACTACGTGATACAACCCTGAAAGCGCCCAGTATCTGGCCAACAAGTAGGTGAAAAATGCGAAGGTATGAGACAGATGATGGCAAATACCAGACCTAACCCTGACCTAACCGCTGTTATCCTCAAACTATAGATTGAATCCAGGATTAACTCACTGTTGCAGTGTGGCACCACATTACTACGTGATCCAAACCCGAAAACGCCCAGGATCTGGCCAACAGGTATGCGAAAAATTCGAAAGTATGAGCCAGATGATGGCAAATACCAGACCTAACCCTGACCTAACCGGTGTTATCCTCTAAAATATAGGTTGTATCCAGGTTTGACTCACTGTTGCAGTGTGAAACCACATTACACTGCGATCCAAACCAGAAAACGCCCAGGACCTGGCCAGCAAGAATGCGAAATATCCGAAAGTATGCGCCGGACGATGGCAAATACCAGACCTAACCCTGACCTAACCGGTGTTATCCTCTAAAATATGGATTGAATCCAGCTTTAACTCACTGTTTGAGTGTGGTGCCACATTACTACGTGATCCAACCCAGAAAGCGCCCAGTATCTGGCCAACAAGTAGGTGAAAAATGCGAAAGTATGAGACAGATGATGGCAAATACCAGACCTAACCCTGACCTAACCGGTGTTATCCTCTAATATATAGATTCTATCCAGGTTTAGCTCACTGTTGCAGTGTGGCACCACATTACTACGTGATCCAGACCAGAAAACGCCCAGGATCTGGCCAACAGGTATGCGAAGAATTCGATAGTATCAGCCACATGATGGCAAATACCAGACCTAACCCCAACTTAACCGGTGTTACCCTCTAATGTATAGATCGAATCCAGGATTAACTCACTGTAGCAGTGTGGAACCACATTACTACGTGATCCAAATCAGAAAACGCCCTGGATCGGGCCAACAAGTATGCGAAAAATGCGAAAGTATGAGGCAGACTATGGCAAATACCAGACCTAACCCTGACCTAACCGGTGCTATCCTCTAAAATATAGATTGAATCCAGGTTTAACTCACTGTTTGAGTGTGGTGCCACATTACTACGTGATCCAACCCAGAAAGCGCCCAGTATCTGGCCAACAAGTAGGTGAAAAATGCGAAAGTATGAGACAGATGATGGCAAATACCAGACCCAACACTGACCTAACCGCTGTTATGCTCTAAGATATAGATTGAATCCAGGATTAACTCACTTTTGCGGTGTGGAACCACATTACTACGTGATCCAAACCAGAAAACGCCCAGGATCTGGCCAACAGGTATGCGAAGAATTCGATAGTATCAGCCACATGATGGCAAATACCAGACCTAACCCTGACCTAACCGCTGTTATGCTCTAAAATATAGATTGAATCCAGGATTAACTCACTGTTGCAGTGAGGAACCACATTACTACGTGATCCAAACCAGAAGACGCCCATGATCTGGCCAAAAGGTATGCGAAAAATTCGATAGTGTGAGCCAGATGATGGCAAATACCAGACCTAACCCTGACCTGACCGATGTTATCCTCTAAAATATAGATTGAATCCAGGTTTAACTCACTGTTTGAGTGTGGTGCCACATTACTACGTGATACAACCCTGGAAGCGCCCAGAATCTGGCAAACAAGTAGGTGAAAAATGCGAAGGTATGAGACAGATGATGGCAAATACCAGACCTAACCCTGAGCTAACCGGTGTTATCCTCTAATATATAGATTCTATCCAGGTTTAGCTCACTGTTGCAGTGTGGCACCACATTACTACGTGATCCAGACCAGAAAACGCCCAGGACCTGGCCAGCAAGAGTGCGAAATATGCGAAAGTATGCGCCGGATGACGGCAAATACCAGACCTAACCCAGACCTAACCACTGTTATCCTCTAAAATATAGACTGAATCCAGGTTTAACTCACTGTTTCAGAGTGGTTCTACATTACTACGTGATCCAAACCAGAAAAGGCCCAGGATCTGGCTAACAAGTATGCGAAAAATGCGAAAGTATGAGCCAGATGATGGCAAATACCAGACCTAACCCTGACCTAACCGGTATTATCCTCTAATATATAGATTCTATCCAGGTCTAACTCACTGTTGCAGTGCGGAACCACATTACTACGTGATCCAAATCAGAAAACGCCCTGGATCTGGCCAACAAGGATGCGAGAAATGCGAAAGTATGAGCCAGATGATGGCAAATACCAGACCTAACCCTGATCTAACCGGTGTTAACCTCTAATATATAGATTCTATCCAGGTTTAACTCACTGTTGCAGTGTGGAACCACATTACTACGTGATCCAAATCAGAAAACGCCCTGGATCTGGCCAACAAGTATGCGAAAAATGCGAAAGTATGAGCCAGATGATGGCAAATACCAGACCTAACCCTGACCTAACTGCTGTTATGTTCTAAAATATAGATTGAATCCAGGTTTAACTCGCTGTTTGAGTGTGGTGCCACATTACAACGTGATACAACCCAGAAAGCGCCCAGTATCTGGCCAACAAGTATGCGAAAAATGCGAAAGTATGAGCCAGATGATGGCAAATACCAGACCTAACCCTGACCTAACCGGTGTTATCCTCTAAAATATAGATTGAATCCAGGGTTAACTCACTGTTTGAGTGTGATGCCACATTACTACGTGATACAACCCTGAAAGCGCCCAGTATCTGACCAACAAGTTTACGAAAAATGCGAAAGTATGAGCCTGATGATGGCAAATACCAGACCTAACCCCAACCTAACCGGTGTACCCCCTAATATATAGATCGAATTCAGGATTAACTCACTGTTGCAGTGTGGAACCACATTACTACGTGATCCAAACCAGAAAAAGCCCAGGATCTGGCCGACAAGTATGCGAAAAATGCGAAAGTATGAGCCAGATGATGGCAAATACCAGACCTAACCCTGACCTAACCGCTGTTATGCTCTAAAATATAGAATGAATCCAGGATTAACTCACTGTTGCAGTGTGGAACCACATTACTACGTGATCCAAACCAGAAAACGCTCATGATCTGGCCAACAGGTATGCGAAAAATTCGATAGTATGAGCCAGATGATGGCAAATGCCAGACCTAACCCTGACCTTACCGGTGTTATCCTCTAAAATATAGATTGAATCCAGGTTTAGCTCACTGTTTCAGAGTGGCTCTACATTACTACGTGATCCAAACCAGAAAACGCCCAGGATCTGGCCAACAGGTATGCGGAAAATTCGAAAGTATCAGCCACATGATGGCAAATACCAGACCTAACCCTGACCTAACCGCTGCTATGCTCTAAAATATAGATTGAATCCAGGTTTAACTCACTGTTGCAGTGTGGAACCACATTACTACGTGATCCAAATCAGAAAACGCCCTGGATCGGGCCAACAAGTATGCCAAAAATGCGAAAGTATGAGGCAGACTATGGCAAATACCAGACCTAACCCTGACCTAACCGGTGTTATCCTCTAAAATATAGATTGAATCCAGGTTTAACTCACTGTTCGAGTGTGGTGCCACATTACTACGTGATCCAACCCAGAAAGCGCCCAGTATCTGGCCAACAAGTAGGTGAAAAATGCGAAAGTATGAGACAGATGATGGCAAATACCAGACCTAACCCTGACCTAACCGCTGTTATGCTCTAAAATATAGATTGAATCCAGGATTAACTCACTGTTGCGGTGTGGAACCACATTACTACGTGATCCAAACCAGAAAACGCCCAGGATCTGGCCAACAGGTATGCGGAAAATTCGAAAGTATCAGCCACATGATGGCAAATACCAGACCTAACCCTGACCTAACCGCTGTTATGCTCTATAATATAGATTGAATCCAGGATTAACTCACTGTTGCAGTGTGGAACCACATTACTACGTGATCCTAACCAGAAAACGCCCATGATCTGGCCAACAGGTATGCGAAAAATTCGATAGTATGAGCCAGATGATGGCAAATACCAGACCTAACCCTGACCTTACCGGTGTTATCCTCTAAAATATAGATTGAATCGAGGTTTAGCTCACTGTTTCAGAGTGGTTCTACATTACTACGTGATCCAACCCAGAAAGCGCCCAGTATCTGGCCAACAAGTAGGTGAAGAATGCGAAAGTATCAGCCACATGATGGCAAATACCAGACCTAACCCTGACCTAACCGCTGTTATGCTCTAAAATATAGATTGAATCCAGGATTAACTCACTGTTGCAGTGTGGAACCACATTACAACGTGATCCAAACCAGAAAACGCTCATGATCTGGCCAACAGGTATGCGTTAAATTCGATAGTATGAGCCAGATGATGGCAAATACCAGACCTAACCCTGACCTTACCGGTGTTATCCTCTAAAATATAGATTGAATCCAGGTTTAGCTCACTGTTTCAGAGTGGTTCTACATTACTACGTGATCCAAACCAGAAAACGCCCGGGATCTGGCCAACAAGTATGCGAAAAATGCGAAAGTATGAGCCAGACAATGGCAAATACCAGACCTAACCCTGACCTTACCGGTGTTATCCTCTAAAATATAGATTGAATCCAGGTTGAACTCACTGTTTGAGTGTGGTGCCACATTACTACGTGATACAACCCTGAAAGAGCCCAGTATCTGGCCAACAAGTAGGTGAAAAATGCGAAGGTATGAGACAGATGATGGCAAATACCAGACCTAACCCTGACCTAACCGGTGTTATCCTCTAATATATAGATTCTATCCAGGTTTAGCTCACTGTTGCAGTGTGGCACCACATTACTACGTGATCCAAACCAGAAAACGCCCAGGATCTGGCCAACAGGTATGCGAAAAATTTCTAATGTTACGAGCCAGATGATGGCAAATACCAGACCTAACCCTGACCTAACCGCTGTTATGCTCTAAAATATAGATTGAATCCAGGATTAACTCACTGTTGCAGTGTGGAACCACATTACTACGTGATCCAAACCAGAAAACGCCCATGATCTGGCCAAGAGGTATGCGAAAAATTCGATAGTATGAGCCAGATGATGGCAAATACCAGACCTAACCCTGACCTGACCGATGTTATCCTCCAAAATATAGATTGAATCCAGGTTTAACTCACTGCTTGAGTGTGGTGCCACATTACTACGTGATACAACCCTGAAAGCGCCCAGTATCTGGCCAACAAGTAGATGAAAAATGCGAAGGTATGAGACAGATGATGGCAAATACCAGACCTAACCCTGACCTAACCGGTGTTATCCTCTAAAATATAGATTGAATCCAGGTTTAACTCACTGTTTGAGTGTGGTGCCACATTACTACGTGATACAACCCTGAAAGCGCCCAGTATCTGGCCAACAAGTAGATGAAAAATGCGAAGGTATGAGACAGATGATGGCAAATACCAGACCTAACCCTGACCTAACCGGTGTTATCCTCTAATATATAGATTCTATCCAGGTTTAGCTCACTGTTGCAGTGTGGCACCACATTACTACGTGATCCAAACCAGAAAACGCCCAGGATCTGGCCAACAGGTATGCGAAAAATTCGAAAGTATGTGCCAGATGACGGCAAATACCAGACCTAACCCTGACCTAACCGGTGTTATCCTCTAAAATATAGGTTGTATCCAGGTTTAACTCACTGTTGCAGTGTGAAACCACATTACTACGCGATCCAAACCAGAAAACGCCCAGGACCTGGCCAGCAAGAGTGCGAAATATGCGAAAGTATGCGCCGGATGACGGCAAATACCAGACCTAACCCCAACCTAACCGGTGTTACCCTCTAATATATAGATCGAATCCAGGATTAACTCACTGTTGCAGTATGGAACCACATTACTACGTGATCCAAACCAGAAAACGCCCAGGTGCTGGCCAACAAGTATGCGAAAAATGCGAAAGTATGAGCCAGATGATTGCAAATACCAGACCTTTCCCTGACCTAACCGGTGTTATCCTCTAAAATATAGATTGTATGCAGGTTAAACTCACTGTTGCAGTGTGGAACCACATTACTACGTGATCCAAATCAGAAAACGCCCTGGATCGGGCCAACAAGTATGCCAAAAATGCGAAGGTATGAGGCAGACTATGGCAAATACCAGACCTAACCCTGACCTAACCGGTGTTATCCTCTAAAATATAGATTGAATCCAGGTTTAACTCACTGTTTGAGTGTGGTGCCACGTTACTACGTGATCCAACCCAGAAAGCGCCCAGTATCTGGCCAACAAGTAGGTGAAAAATGCGAAAGTATGAGATGATGGCAAATACCAGACCTAACCCTGACCTAACCGCTGTTATGCTCTAAAATATAGATTGAATCCAGGATTAACTCACTGTTGCGGTGTGGAACCACGTTACTACGTGATCCAAACCAGAAAACGCCCAGGATCTGGCCAACATGTATGCGGAAAATTCGAAAGTATCAGCCACATGATGGCAAATACCAGACCTAACCCTGACCTAACCGCTGTTATGCTCTATAATATAGATTGAATCCAGGATTAACTCACTGTTGCGGTGTGGAACCACATTACTACGTGATCCAAACCAGAAAACGCCCAGGATCTGGCCAACAGGTATGCGGAAAATTCGAAAGTATCAGCCACATGATGGCAAATACCAGACCTAACCCTGACCTAACCGGTGCTATCCTCTAAAATATGGATTGAATCCAGGTTTAACTCACTGTTTGAGTGTGGTGCCACATTACTACGTGATCCAACCCAGAAAGCGCCCAGTATCTGGCCAACAAGTAGGTGAAGAATGCGAAAGTATGAGACAGATGACGGCAAATACCAGACCTAACCCTGACCTAACCGCTGTTATGCTCTAAAATATAGATTGAATCCAGGATTAACTCACTGTTGCAGTGTGGAACCACATTATAACGTGATCCAAACCAGAAAACGCTCATGATCTGGCCAACAGGTATGCGTTAAATTCGATAGTATGAGCCAGATGATGGCAAATACCAGACCTAACCCTGACCTTACCGGTGTTATCCTCTAAAATATAGATTGAATCCAGGTTTAGCTCACTGTTTCAGAGTGGTTCTACATTACTACGTGATCCAAACCAGAAAACGCCCGGGATCTGGCCAACAAGTATGCGAAAAATGCGAAAGTATGAGCCAGACAATGGCAAATACCAGACCTAACCCTGACCTTACCGGTGTTATCCTCTATAATATAGATTGAATCCAGGTTGAACTCACTGTTTGAGTGTGGTGCCACATTACTACGTGATACAACCCTGAAAGAGCCCAGTATCTGGCCAACAAGTAGGTGAAAAATGCGTAGGTATGAGACAGATGATGGCAAATACCAGACCTAACCCTGACCTAACCGGTGTTATCCTCTAATATATAGATTCTATCCAGGTTTAGCTCACTGTTGCAGTGTGGCACCACATTACTACGTGATCCAAACCAGAAAACGCCCAGGATCTGGCCAACAGGTGTGCGAAAAATTTCTAATGTTACGAGACAGATGATGGCAAATACCAGACCTAACCCTGACCTAACCGCTGTTATGCTCTAAAATATAGATTGAATCCAGGATTAACTCACTGTTGCAGTGTGGAACCACATTACTACGTGATCCAAACCAGAAAACGCCCATGATCTGGCCAAAAGGTATGCGAAAAATTCGATAGTATGAGCCAGAGGATGGCAAATACCAGACCTAACCCTGACCTGACCGATGTTATCCTCCAAAATATAGATTGAATCCAGGTTTAACTCACTGTTTGAGTGTGGTGCCACATTACTACGTGATCCAACCCAGAAAGCGCCCAGTATCTGGCCAACAAGTAGGTGAAAAATGCGAAAGTATGAGCCAGATGATGGCAAATACCAGACCAAACCCTGACCTAACCGGTGTTATCCTCTAAAATATAGATTGAATCCAGGTTTAACTCACTGTTTGAGTGTGGTGCCACATTACTACGTGATACAACCCTGAAAGCGCCCAGTATCTGGCCAACAAGTAGATGAAAAATGCGAAGGTATGAGACAGATGATGGCAAATACCAGACCTAACCCTGACCTAACCGGTGTTATCCTCTAATATATAGATTCTATCCAGGTTTAGCTCACTGTTGCAGTGTGGCACCACATTACTACGTGATCCAAACCAGAAAACGCCCAGGATCTGGCCAACAGGTATGCGAAAAATTCGAAAGTATGAGCCAGATGATGGCACATACCAGACCGAACCCTGAACTAACCGGTGTTATCCTCTAAAATATAGGTTGTATCCAGGTTTAACTCACTGTTGCAGTGTGAAACCACATTACTACGCGATCCAAACCAGAAAGCGCCCAGTATCTGGCCAACAAGTAGGTGAAAAATGCGAAAGTATGAGACAGATGATGGCAAATACCAGACCACACCCTGACCTAACCGCTGTTATGCTCTAAAATATAGATTGAATCCAGGATTAACTCACTGTTGCGGTGTGGCACCACATTACTACGTGATCCAAACCAGAAAACGCCCAGGATCTGGCCAACAAGTAGGTGAAAAATGCGAAAGTATGAGACAGATGATGGCAAATACCAGACCTAACCCTGACCTAACCGCTGTTATGCTCTAAAATATAGATTGAATCCAGGATTAACTCACTGTTGCGGTGTGGAACCACATTACTACGTGATCCAAACCAGAAAGCGCCCAGTATCTGGCCAACAAGTAGGTGAAAAATGCGAAAGTATGAGACAGATGATGGCAAATACCAGACCTAACCCTGACCTAACCGCTGTTATGCTCTAAAATATAGATTGAATCCAGGATTAACTCACTGTTGCGGTGTGGCACCACATTACTACGTGATCCAAACCAGAAAACGCCCAGGATCTGGCCAACAAGTAGGTGAAAAATGCGAAAGTATGAGACAGATGATGGCAAATACCAGACCTAACCCTGACCTAACCGCTGTTATGCTCTAAAATATAGATTGAATCCAGGATTAACTCACTGTTGCGGTGTGGAACCACATTACTACGTGATCCAAACCAGAAAACGCCCAGGATCTGGCCAACAAGTAGGTGAAAAATGCGAAAGTATGAGACAGATGATGGCAAATACCAGACCTAACCCTGACCTAACCGGTGTTATCCTCTAAAATATAGATTGTATCAAGGTTTAACTCACTGTTGCAGTGTGGAAACACATTACTACGTGATCCAAACCAGAAAACGCCCAGGATCTGGCCAACAAGTATGCGAAAAATGCGAAGGTATGAGCCAGATGATGGCAAATACCAGACCTTACCCTGACCTAACCGGTGTTATCCTCTAAAATATAGGTTGTATCCAGGTTTAACTCACTGTTGCAGTGTGAAACCACATTACTACGCGATCCAAACCAGAAAGCGCCCAGTATCTGGCCAACAAGTAGGTGAAAAATGCGAAAGTATGAGACAGATGATGGCAAATACCAGACCTAACCCTGACCTAACCGCTGTTATGCTCTAAAATATAGATTGAATCCAGGATTAACTCACTGTTGCGGTGTGGCACCACATTACTACGTGATCCAAACCAGAAAACGCCCAGGATATGGCTAACAAGCATGCGAAAAATGCGAAAGTATGAGCCAGATGATGTCAAATATCAGACCTAATCCTGACCTAACCGGTGTTATCCTTTAAAATATAGATTGAATCCAGGCTTAACTCATGTGGCAGTGTGGTACCACATTACTACGTGATACAAACCAGAAAACGCCCTGGATCTGGCCAACAAGTATGCGAAAAATGCGAAAGTATGAGCCAGATGATGGCTAATACCAGACCTAACCCTGACCTAACCCGTGTTATCCTCTAAAATATAGATTGTATCCAGGTTTAACTCTCTGTTGCAGTGTGGAACCACATTACTACGTGATCCTACCCAGAAAACGCCCAGGATCTTGCCAACAAGTATGCGAACAATTCGAAAGTATGAGCCAGATGATGGCAAATACCAGACCTAACCCTGACCTAACCGGTGTTATCCTCTAAAATATAGATTGTATCCAGGTTTAACTCATGTGGCAGTGTGGTACCACATTGCTACGTGGTCCAAACCAGAAAACTCCCAGGATCTGGCTAACAAGTATGCGAAAAATGCAAAAGTATGAGCCAGATGATGGCAAATACCAGACCGAACCCTGACCTAACCGGTGTTACCTTCTAATATATAGATCGAATCCAGGATTAACTCACAGCTTCAGTGTGGTACCACATTACTACGTGAACCAAACCAGAAAACGCCCAGGATCTGGCCAACAAGTATGCGAAAAATGCGAAAGTATGAGGCAGACGATGGCAAATACCAGAGCTAACCCTGACCTGACCGGTGTTATCCTCTAAAATATAGATTGTATCCAAGTTTAGCTCAATGTTGCAGTGTGGAACCACTTTACCACGTGATCCAAACCAGAAAACGCCCAGGATCTAACCAATAACTATGCGAAAAATGCGAAACTATGAGCCAGATGATGGCAAATACCAGACCTAACACTGACCTAGCCGGTGTTATCCTCTAAGATATAGATTGAATCCAGGTTTAACTCACTGTTCGAGTGTGTTGCCATATTACTACGTGATCCAACCCAGAACGCGCCCAGTATCTGGCCAACAAGTAGGTGAAAAATGCGAAAGTATCACACAGATGACGGCAAATACGTGACCTAACCCTGACCTAACCGCAGTTATCCTCTAAAATATAGATTGAATCCAGGATTAACTCACTGTTGCAGTGTGGAACCACATTACTACGTGATCCAAACCCGAAAACGCCCAGGATCTGGCCAACAGGTATGCGAAAAATTCGAAAGCATGAGCCAGATGATGGCAAATACCAGACCTAACCCTGACCTAACCGGTGTTATCCTCTAAAATATAGATTGTATCCAGGTTTAACTCATGTGGCAGTGTGATACCGCATTACTACGTGGTCCAAACCAGAAAACTCGCAGGATCTGGCTAACAAGTATGCGAAAAATGCGAAAGTATGAGCCAGATGATGGCAAATACCAGACCTATCCCTGACCTAACCGGTGTTATCCTCTAAAATATAGATTGAATCCAGGTTTAACTCACTGTTTGAGTGTGGTGCCACATTACTACGTGATACAACCCAGAAAGCGCCCAGTATCTGGCCAACAAGTATGCGAAAAATGCGAATGTATGAGCCAGATGATGGCAAATACCAGACCTAACCCTGACCTACCCGCTGTTATCCTCTAAAATATAGATTGAATCCAGGATTAACTCACTGTTGCAGTGTGGAACCACATTACTACGTGATCCGACCCAGAAAACGCCCAGGATCTGGCCAACAAGTATGCGAAAAATGCGAAATTATGAGCCAGATGATGGCAAATACCAGACCTAACCCCGACCTAACCGGTGTTACCCTCTAAGATATGGATCGAATCCAGGATTAACTCACTGTTGCAGTGGGGCACCACATTACTACGTGATCCAAACCCAAAAACGCCCAGGATCTGGCCAACAGGTATGCGAAAAATTCGAAAGTATGAGCCAGATGATGGCAAATACCAGACCTAACCCTGACCTAACCGGTGTTATCCTCTAAAATATAGATTGTATCCAGGTTTAACTCATGTGGCAGTGTGGTACCACATTGCTACGTGGTCCAAACCAGAAAACTCCCAGGATCTGGCTAACAAGTATGCGAAAAATGCAAAAGTATGAGCCAGATGATGGCAAATACCAGACCGAACCCTGACCTAACCGGTGTTATCCTCTAAAATATAGATTGAATCCAGGTTTAACTCACTGTTTGAGTGTGGTGCCACATTACTACGTGATACAACCCAGAAAGCGCCCAGTATCTGGCCAACAAGTTGGTGAAAAATGCGAAAGTATGAGACAGATGATGGCAAATACCAGACCTAACCCTGACCTAACCGCTGTTATCCTCTAAAATATAGATTGAATCCAGGATTAACTCACTGTTGCAGTGTGGAACCACATTACTACGTGATTCGACCCAGAAAACGCCCAGGATCTGGCCAACAAGTATGCGAAAAATGCGAAAGTATGAGCCAGATGATGGCAAATACCAGACCTAACCCTGACCTAACCGGTGTTATCCTCTAAAATATAGATTGTATCAAGGTTTAACTCACTGTTGCAGTGTGGAAACACATTACTACGTGATCCAAACCAAAAAACGCCCAGGATCTGGCCAACAAGTATGCGAAAAATGCGAAGGTATGAGCCAGATGATGGCAAATACCAGACCTTACCCTGACCTAACCGGTGTTATCCTATAAAATATAGATTGTATCCAGGTTTAACTCACTGTTGCAGTGTGGAATCACATTACTACGTGATCCAAACCAGAAAACGCCCAGGATCTGGACAACAAGTATGCGAAAAATGCGAATGTATGAGCCAGATGATGGCAAATACCAGACCTAACCCTGACCTAACCGGTGTTATCCTCTAAAATATAGATTGAATCCAGGGTTAACTCATGTGGCAGTGTGGCACCAGATTACTACGTAATCCAAACCAGAAGAAGCCCAGGATCTGGACATCAAGTATGCGAAAAATGCGAAAGCATGAGCCAGATGATGGCAAATACCAGATCTAACCCAAACCTAACCGGTGTTACCCTCTAATATATAGGTCGAATCCAGGATTAACTCACTGTTTCAGTGTGGTACCATATTACTACGTCATCCGGACCAGAAAGCGCCCAGGATCTGGCCAACAGGTATGCGAAAAATTCGATAGTATGAGCCAGATGATGGCAAATACCAGGCCTATCCCTGACCTAACCGGTGTTATCCTCTAAAATATAGATTGAATCCAGGATTAACTCACTGTTGCAGTGTGGAACCACATTACTACGTGATTCGACCCAGAAAACGCCCAGGATCTGGCCAACAAGTATGCGAAAAATGCGAAAGTATGAGCCAGATGATGGCAAATACCAGACCTAACCCTGACCTAACCGGTGTTATCCTCTAAAATATAGATTGAATCCAGGTTTAACTCACTGTTTCAGACTGGTTCTACATACCTACGTGATCCAAACCAGAAAACGCCCAGGATCTGGCCAACAAGTATGCGAAAAATGCGAAAGTATGAGCCAGATGATGGCAAATACCAGACCTAACCCCGACCTAACCGGTGTTACCTTCTAATATATAGATCGAATCCAGGATTAACTCACAGTTTCAGTGTGGTACCACATTACTACGTGAACCAAACCAGAAAACGCCCAGGATCTGGCCAACAAGTATGCGAAAAATGCGAAATTATGAGCCAGATGATGGCAAATACCAGACCCAACCCCGACCTAACCGGTGTTATCCTCTAAAATATAGATTGAATCCAGGTTTAACTCACTGTTTGAGTGTGGTGCCACATTACTACGTGATACAACCCAGAAAGCGCCCAGTATCTGGCCAACAAGTTGGTGAAAAATGCGAAAGTATGAGACAGATGATGGCAAATACCAGACCTAACCCTGACCTAACCGCTGTTATCCTCTAAAATATAGATTGAATCCAGGATTAACTCACTGTTGCAGTGTGGAACCACATTACTACGTGATTCGACCCAGAAAACGCCCAGGATCTGGCCAACAAGTATGCGAAAAATGCGAAAGTATGAGCCAGATGATGGCAAATACCAGACCTAACCCTGACCTAACCGGTGTTATCCTCTAAAATATAGATGGTATCAAGGTTTAACTCACTGTTTGAGTGTGGTGCCACATTACTACGTGATCCAACCCAGAAAGCGCCCAGTATCTGGCCAACAAGTAGGTGAAAAGTACGAAAGTATGAGACAGATGATGGCAAATACCAGACCTAACCCTGACCTACCCGCTGTTATCCTCTAAAATATAGATTGAATCCAGGATTAACTCACTGTTGCAGTGTGGAACCACATTACTACGTGATCCGACCCAGAAAACGCCCAGGATCTGGCCAACAAGTATGTGAAAAATGCGAAATTATGAGCCAGATGATGGCAAATACCAGACCTTACCCTTACCTAACCGGTGTTATCCTCTAAAATATAGATTGTATCCAGGTTTAACTCTCTGTTGCAGTGTGGAATCACATTAATACGTGATCCAAACCAGAAAACGCCCAGGATCCGGCCAACAAGTATGCGAAAAATGCGAATGTATGAGCCAGATGATGGCAAATACCAGACCTAACCCTGACCTAACCGGTGTTATCCTCTAAAATATAGATTGAATCCAGGGTTAACTCATGTGGCAGTGTGGTACCACATTACTACGTGATCCAAACCAGAAAACGCGCTGGATCTGGCCAACAAGTATGCGAAAAATGCGAAAGTATGAGCCAGATGATGGCAAATACCAGGCCTAACCCTGACCTAACCGGTGTTACCCGCTAATATATAGATCGTATCCAGGATTAACTCACTGTTTCAGTGTGGTACCACATTACTACGTGATCCAAACCAGAAAACGCCCTGGATCTGGCCAACAAGTATGCGAAAAATTCGAAAGTATGAGCCAAATGATGCCAAATACCAGACCTAACCCTGACCTAACCAGTGTTATCCTCCAAAGTATAGATTGAACCCAGGATTAACTCACTGTTGCAGTGTGGAACGACATTACTACGTGATCCAAACCAGAAAACGCCCAGGATCTGGCCAACAGGTATGCGAAAAATACGAAAGTATGAGCCAGATGATGGCAAATACCAGACCTATCCCTGACCTAACCGGTGTTATCCTCTAAAATATAGATTGAATCCAGGGATAACTCACTGTTTCAGAGAGGTTCTACCTTACTACGTGATCCAAACCAGAAAACGCCCAGGATCTGGCCAACAAGTATGCGAAAAATGCGAAAGTATGAGCCAGATGATGGCAAATACCAGACCTAACCCTGACCTAACCGGTGTTATCCTCTAAGATATAGATTGAATCCAGGTTTAACTCACTGTTCGAGTGTGTTGCCACATTACTACGTGATCCAACCCAGAAAGCGCCCAGTATCTGGCCAACAAGTAGGTGAAAAATGCGAAAGTATCACACAGATGACGCCAACTACGTGACCTAACCCTGACCTAACCGCAGTTATCCTCTAAAATATAGATTGAATCCAGGATTAACTCACTGTTGCAGTGTGGAACCACATTACTACGTGATCCGACCCAGAAAACGCCCAGGATCTGGCCAACAAGTATGCGAAAAATGCGAAATTATGAGCCAGATGATGGCAAATACCACACCTTACCCTGACCTAACCGGTGTTATCCTCTAAAATATAGATTGTATCCAGGTTTAACTCTCTGTTGCAGTGTGGAATCACATTACTACGTGATCCAAACCAGAAAACGCCCAGGATCCGGCCAACAAGTATGCGAAAAATGCGAATGTATGAGCCAGATGATGGCAAATACCAGACCTAACCCTGACCTAACCGGTGTTATCCTCTAAAATATAGATTGAATCCAGGGTTAACTCATGTGGCAGTGTGGTACCACATTACTACGTGATCCAAACCAGAAAACGCGCTGGATCTGGCCAACAAGTATGCGAAAAATGCGAAAGTATGAGCCAGATGATGGCAAATACCAGGCCTAACCCTGACCTAACCGGTGTTACCCGCTAATATATAGATCGTATCCAGGATTAACTCACTGTTTCAGTGTGGTACCACATTACTACGTGATCCAAACCAGAAAACGCCCTGGATCTGGCCAACAAGTATGCGAAAAATTCGAAAGTATGAGCCAAATGATGCCAAATACCAGACCTAACCCTGACCTAACCAGTGTTATCCTCTAAAATATAGATTGAATCCAGGGTTAACTCATGTCGCAGTGTGGCACCACATTACTACGTAATCCAAACCAGAGAAAGCCCAGGATCTGGCCATCAAGTATGCGAAAAATGCGAAAGCATGAGCCAGATGATGGCAAATACCAGACCTAACCCAAACCTAACCGGTGTTACCCTCTAATATATAGGTCGAAACCAGGATTAACTCACTGTTTCAGTGTGGTACCACATTACTACGTCATCCGAACCAGGAAGCGCCCAGGATCTGGCCAACAGGTATGCGAAAAATTCGATAGTATGAGCAAGATGACGACAAATACCAGACGTAACCCTGACCTAACCGGTGTTATCCGCTAAAATATAGATTGAGTCCAGGTTTAACTCACTGTTTGAGTGTGGTGCCACATTACTACGTGATCCAACCCAGAAAGCGCCCAGTATCTGGCCAACAAGTAGGTGAAAAATGCGAAAGTATGAGACAGATGATGGCAAATACCAGAGCTAACCCTGACCTGACCGGTGTTATCCTCCAAAATATAGATTGAATCCAGGGTTAACTCACTGTTGCAGTGTGGAACGACATTACTACGTGATCCAAACCAGAAAACGCCCAGGATCTGGCCAACAGGTATGCGAAAAATACGAAAGTATGAGCCAGATGATGGCAAATACCAGACCTATCCCTGACCTAACCGGTGTTATCCTCTAAAATATAGATTGAATCCAGGGATAACTCACTGTTTCAGAGAGGTTCTACCTTACTACGTGATCCAAACCAGAAAACGCCCAGGATCTGGCTAACAAGCATGCGAAAAATGCGAAAGTATGAGCCAGATGATGTCAAATATCAGACCTAACCCTGACCTAACCGGTGTTATCCTCTAAAATATAGATTGAATCCAGGCTTAACTCATGTGGCAGTGTGGTACCACATTACTACGTGATCCAAACCAGAAAACGCCCGGGATCTGGCCAACAAGTATGCGAAAAATGCGAAAGTATGAGCCAGATGATGGCTAATACCAGACCTAACCCTGGCTAACCCGTGTTATCCTCTAAAATATAGATTGTATCCAGGTTTAACTCTCTGTTGCAGTGTGGAACCACATTACTACGTGATCCAACCCAGAAAACGCCCAGGATCTTGCCAACAAGTATGCGAACAATTCGAAAGTATGAGCCAGATGATGGCAAATACCAGACCTAACCCTGACCTAACCGGTGTTATCCTCTAAATTATAGATTGTATCCAAGTTTAGCTCAATGTTGCTGTGTGGAACCACTTTACCACGTGATCCAAACCAGAAAACGCCCAGGATCTAACCAATAAGTATGCGAAAAATGCGAAACTATGAGCCAGATGATGGCAAATACCAGACCTAACCCTGACCTAACCGATGTTATCCTCTAAAATTTAGATTGAATCCATGATTAACTCACTGTTTCAGTGTGGTACCATAATACTACGTGATCCAAACCAGAAAACGCCCAGGATCTGGCCAACGAGTATGCGAAAATTGCGAAAGCATGAGCCAGATGATGGCAAATACCAGACCTAACCCAAACCTAACCGGTGTTACCGTCTAATATATAGATCGAATCCAGGTTCAACTCACTGTTTGAGTGTGGTGCCACATTACTACGTGATCCAACCCAGAAAACGCCCAGTATCTGGCCAACAAGTAGGTGAAAAATGCAATAGTATGAGACAGATGATGGCAAATACCAGACCCAACCCTGACCTAACCGATGTTATCCTCTAAAATATAGATTGAATCCATGATTAACTCACTGTTTCAGTGTGGTACCATATTACTACGTGATCCAAACCAGAAAACGCCCAGGATCTGGCCAACGAGTATGCGAAAATTGCGAAAGCATGAGCCAGATGATGGCAAATACCAGACCTAACCCAAACCTAACCGGTGTTACCGTCTAATATATAGATCGAATCCAGGATTACTTCAGTGTTTCAGTGCGGTACCACACTACTACCTGATCCAACCCAGAAAACGCCCAGGATCTGGCCAACAAGTATGCGAAAAATGCGAAAATATGAGCCAAATTATGGCAAATACCAGACCTAACCCTGACCTAACCGGTGTTATCCTCTAAAATATAGATTGAATCCAGGGTTAACTCATGTGGCAGTGTGGCACCACATTACTACGTAATCCAAACCAGAAGAAGCCCAGGATCTGGCCATCAAGTATGCGAAAAATGCGAAAGCATGAGCCAGATGATGGCAAATACCAGACCTAACCAGTGTTATCCTCTAAAATATAGATTGTATCCAGGTTTAACTCACTGATGAAGTGAGGAACCACATTACCACGTGATCCAAACCAGAAAACGCCCAGTATCTGGCCAAGTAGTATGCGAAAAATGCGAATGTATGAGCCAGATGATGGCAAATACCAGACCTAACCCTGACCTAACCGGCGTTACCCTCTAATATATAGATCGTATCCAGGATTAACTCACTGTTTCAGTGTGGTACCACATTACTACGTGATCCAAACCAGAAAACGCCCTGGATCTGGCCAACAAGTATGCGAAAAATGCGAAAGTATGAGCCAAATGATGCCAAATACCAGACCTAACCCTGACCTAACCGGTGTTATCCTCTAAAATATAGATTGAATCCAGGGTTAACTCATGTGGCAGTGTGGCACCACATTACTACGTAATCCAAACCAGAAGAAGCCCAGGATCTGGCCATCAAGTATGCGAAAAATGCGAAAGCATGAGCCAGATGATGGCAAATACCAGATCTAACCCAAACCTAACCGGTGTTACCCTCTAATATATAGGTCGAATCCAGGATTAACTCACTGTTTCAGATAGGTTCTACATTACTACGTGATCCAAACCAGAAAACGCCCAGGATCTGGACAACAGGTATGCGAAAAATACGTAAGTATGAGCCAGATGATGGGAAATACCAGACCTAACCCTGACCTAACCGGTGTTACCCTCTAATATATAGATCGAATCCAGGATTAACTCACAGTTTCAGTGTGGTACCACATTACTACGTGATCCAAACTAGAAAACGCCCTGGATCTGGCCAACAAGTATGCGAAAAATGCGAAAGTACGAGGCAGACGATGGCAAATACCAGACCTAACCCTGACCTAACCGGTGTTATCCTCTAAGATATAGATTGAATCCAGGTTTAACTCACTGTTCGAGTGTGGTGCCACATTACTACGTGATCCAACCCAGAAAGCGCCCAGTATCTGGCCAACAAGTAGGTGAAAAATGCGAAAGTATCAGACAGATGACGGCAAATACGAGACCTAACCCTGACCTAACCGCAGTTATCCTCTAAAATATAGATTGAATCCAGGATTAACTCACTGTTGCAGTGTGGAACCACATTACTACGTGATCCAAACCCGAAAACGCCCAGGATCTGGCCAACAGGTATGCGAAAAATTCGAAAGCATGAGCCAGATGATGGCAAATACCAGACCTAACCCTGACCTAACCGGTGTTATCCTCTAAGATATAGATTGAATCCAGGTTTAACTCACTGTTCGAGTGTGGTGCCACATTACTACGTGATCCAACCCAGAAAGCGCCCAGTATCTGGCCAACAAGTAGGTGAAAAATGCGAAAGTATCAGACAGATGACGGCAAATACGAGACCTAACCCTGACCTAACCGCAGTTATCCTCTAAAATATAGATTGAATCCAGGATTAACTCATAGTTTCAGTGTGGTACCACATTACTACGTAATCCAAACTAGAAAACGCCCTGGATCTGGCCAACAGGTATGCGAAAAATTCGAAAGCATGAGCCAGATGATGGCAAATACCAGACCTAACCCTGACCTAACCGGTGTTATCCTCTAAGATATAGATTGAATCCAGGTTTAACTCACTGTTCGAGTGTGGTGCCACATTACTACGTGATCCAACCCAGAAAGCGCCCAGTATCTGGCCAACAAGTAGGTGAAAAATGCGAAAGTATCAGACAGATGACGGCAAATACGAGACCTAACCCTGACCTAACCGCAGTTATCCTCTAAAATATAGATTGAATCCAGGATTAACTCATAGTTTCAGTGTGGTACCACATTACTACGTAATCCAAACTAGAAAACGCCCTGGATCTGGCCAACAAGTATGCGAAAAATGCGAAAGTACGAGGCAGACGATGGCAAATACCAGACCTAACCCTGACCTAACCGGTGTTATCCTCTAAGATATAGATTGAATCCAGGTTTAACTCACTGTTCGAGTGTGGTGCCACATTACTACGTGATCCAACCCAGAAAGCGCCCAGTATCTGGCCAACAAGTAGGTGAAAAATGCGAAAGTATCAGACAGATGACGGCAAATACGAGACCTAACCCTGACCTAACCGCAGTTATCCTCTAAAATATAGATTGAATCCAGGATTAACTCATAGTTTCAGTGTGGTACCACATTACTACGTAATCCAAACTAGAAAACGCCCTGGATCTGGCCAACAAGTATGCGAAAAATGCGAAAGTACGAGGCAGACGATGGCAAATACCAGACCTAACCCTGACCTAACCGGTGTTATCCTCTAAGATATAGATTGAATCCAGGTTTAACTCACTGTTCGAGTGTGGTGCCACATTACTACGTGATCCAACCCAGAAAGCGCCCAGTATCTGGCCAACAAGTAGGTGGAAAATGCGAAAGTATGAGACAGATGATGGCGAATACCAGACCTAACCCTGACCTAACCGGTGTTATCCTCTAAAATATAGATTGAATCCAGGGTTAACTCATGTGGCAGTGTGGTGCCGCATTACTACGTGATCCAAACCAGAAAACGCGCTGGATCTGGCCAACAAGTATGCGAAAAATGCGAAAGCATGAGCCAGATGATGGCAAATACCAGACCTAACCCAAACCTAGCCGGTGTTACCCTATAATATATAGGTCGAATCCAGGATTAACTCACTGTTTCAGTGTGCTACCACATTACTACGTCATCCGAACCAGGAAGCGCCCAGGATATGGCCAACAGTTATGCGAAAAATACGATAGTATGAGCCAGATGACGGCAAATACCAGTCGTAACCCTGACATAACCGGTGTTATCCTCTAAAATATAGATTGAGTCCAGGTTTAACTCACTGTTTCAGAGTGGTTCTACATTACTACGTGATCCAAACCTGAAAACGCCCAGGATCTGGCTAACAAGTATGCGAAAAATGCGAAAGTACGAGGCAGACGATGGCAAATACCAGACCTAACCCTGACCTAACCGGTTTTATCCTCTAAAATATAGATTGAATCCAGGTTTATCTCAGTGTTTGAGTGTGGTGCCACATTACTACGTGATCCAACCCAGAAAGCGCCCAGTATCTGGCCAACAAGTAGGTGAAAAATGCGAAAGTATGAGAAAGATGATGGCAAATACCAGAGCTAACCCTGACCTGACCGGTGTTATCCTCCAAAATATAGATTGAATCCAGGATTAACTCACTGTTGCAGTGTGGAACGACATTACTACGTGATCCAAACCAGAAAACGCCAAGGATCTGGCCAACAGGTATGCGAAAAATACGAAAGTATGAGCCAGATGATGGCAAATACCAGACCTATCCCTGACCTAACCGGTGTTATCCTCTAAAATATAGATTGAATCCAGGTTTAACTCACTGTTTCAGGCTGGTTCTACATACCTACGTGATCCAAACCAGAAAACGCCCAGGATCTGGCCAACAAGTATGCGAAAAATGCGAAAGTATGAGCCAGATGATGGCAAATACCAGACCTAACCCTGACCTAACCGATGTTATCCTCTAAAATATAGATTGAATCCATGATTAACTCACTGTTACAGTGTGGTACCATATTACTACGTGATCCAAACCAGAAAACGCCCAGGATCTGGCCAACGAGTATGCGAAAATTGCCAAAGCATGAGCCAGATGATGGCAAATACCAGACCTAACCCAAACCTAACCGGTGTTACCGTCTAATATATAGATCGAATCCAGGATTACGTCAGTGTTTCACTGCGGTACCACACAACTACCGGATCCGACCCAGAAAACGCTCAGGATCTGGCCAACAAGTATGCGAAAAATGCGAAAATATGAGCCAGATTATGGCAAATACCAGACCTATCCCTGACCTAACCGGTGTTACCCTCTAATATATAGATCGAATCCAGGATTAACTCACGGTTTCAGTGTGGTACCACATTACTACGTGATCCAAACCAGAAAACGCCCTGAATCTGGCCAACAAGTATGCGAAAAATGCGAAAGTATGAGCCAGATGATGGCAAATACCAGACCTAACCCTGACCTAACCGGTGTTATCCTCTAAAATATAGATTGAATCCAGGTTTAACTCACTGCTGCAGTGTGGAACCACATTACCACGTGATCCAAACCAGAAAACGCCCAGGATCTAGCCTATAAGTATGCGAAAAATGCGAAAATATGAGACAGATGATGGCAAATACCAGAACTAACGCTGACCTAGCCGGTGTTATCCTCTAAAATACAGATTGTATCCAAGTTTAGCTCACTGTTGCAGTGTGGAACCACATTACCACGTGATCCGACCCAGAATACGCCCAGGATCTGGCGAACAAGTGTGCGAAAAAAGCGAAAGTATGAGCCAGATGATGGCAAATACCAGAGCTAACCGTGACCTGACCGGTGTTATCCTCCAAAATATAGATTGAATCCAGGATTAACTCACTGTTGCAGTGTGGAACCACATTACTACGTGATCCAAACCAGAAAACGCCCAGTATCTGGCCAACAGGTATGCGAAGAATACGAAAGTATGAGCCAGATGATGGCAAATACCAGACCTATCCCTGACCTAACCGGTGTTATCCTCTAAAATATAGATTGAATCCAGGGTTAACTCACTGTTTCAGAGAGGTTCTACCTTACTACGTCATCCAAACCAGAAAACGCCCAGGATCTGGCCAACGAGTATGCGAAAATTGCGAAAGCATGAGCCAGATGATGGCAAATACCAGACCTAACCCAAACCTAACCGGTGTTACCGTCTAATATATAGATCGAATCCAGGATTAACTCACAGTTTCAGTGTGGTACCACATTACTACGTGATCCAAACCAGAAAACGCCCAAGATCTGGCCAACAAGTATGCGAAAAATGCGAAAGTATGAGGCAGACGATGGCAAATACCAGAGCTAACCCTGACCTGACCGGTGTTATCCTCTAAAATGTAGATTGAATCCAAGTTTAGCACAATGTTGCAGTGTGGAACCACATTACTACGTGATCCAAACCAGGAAACGCCCAGGATCTCGCCAATAAGTATGCGAAAAATGCGAAACTATGAGCCAGATGAAGGCAAATACCAGACCCAACCCTGACCTAGCCAGTGTTATCCTCTAAAATATAGATTGAATCCAGGTTCAACTCACTGTTTGAGTGTGGTGCCACATTACTACGTGATCCAAACCAGAAATCCCCCAGGATCTGGCCAACAAGTATGCGTAAAATGCGAAAGTATGAGGCAGACGATGGCAAATACCAGACCTAACCCTGACCTAACAGGTGTTATCCTCTAAAATATAGATTGAATCCAGGTTTAACTCACAGTTTGAGTGTGGTGCCACATTACTACGTGATCCAAACAAGAAAACGCCCAGGATCTGGCCAACAGGTATGCGAAAAATGCGAAACTGTGAGCCAGATGATGGCAAATACCAGACCTAACCCAGACCTAGCCGGTGTTATCCTCTAAAATATAGATTGAATCCAGGTTTAACTCACAGTTTGAGTGTGGTGCCACATTACTACGTGATCCAAACCAGAAAACGCCCAAGATCTTGCCATCAAGTATGCGAAAAATGCGAAAGCATGAGCCAGATGATGGCAAATACCAGATCTAACCCAAACCTAACCGGTGTTACCCTCTAATATATAGGTCGAATCCAGGATTAACTCACTGTTTCAGATAGGTTCTACATTACTACGTGATCCAAACCAGAAAACGCCCAGGATCTGGACAACAGGTATGCGAAAAATACGTAAGTATGAGCCAGATGATGGGAAATACCAGACCTAACCCTGACCTAACCGGTGTTACCCTCTAATATATAGATCGAATCCAGGATTAACTCACAGTTTCAGTGTGGTACCACATTACTACGTGATCCAAACCAGAAATCCCCCAGGATCTGGCCAACAAGTATGCGTAAAATGCGAAAGTATGAGGCAGACGATGGCAAATACCAGACATAACCCTGACCTAACCGGTGTTATCCTCTAAAATATAGATTGAATCCAGGTTTAACTCACTGTTTCAGACTGGTTCTACATACCTACGTGATCCAAACCAGAAAACGCCCAGGATCTGGCCAACAAGTATGCGAAAAATGCGAAAGTATGAGCCAGATGATGGCAAATACCAGACCTAACCCCGACCTAACCGGTGTTACCTTCTAATATATAGATCGAATCCAGGATTAACTCACAGTTTCAGTGTGGTACCACATTACTACGTGAACCAAACCAGAAAACGCCCAGGATCTGGCCAACAAGTATGCGAAAAATGCGAAATTATGAGCCAGATGATGGCAAATACCAGACCCAACCCCGACCTAACCGGTGTTACCCTCTAAGATATGGATCGAATCCAGGATTAACTCACTGTTGCAGTGGGGCACCACATTACTACGTGATCCAAACCCAAAAACGCCCAGGATCTGACCAACAGGTATGCGAAAAATTCGAAAGTATGAGCCAGATGATGGCAAATACCAGACCTAACCCTGACATAACCGGTGTTATCCTCTAAAATATAGATTGTATCCAGGTTTAACTCATGTGGCAGTGTGGTACCACATTGCTACGTGGTCCAAACCAGAAAACTCCCAGGATCTGGCTAACAAGTATGCGAAAAATGCAAAAGTATGAGCCAGATGATGGCAAATACCAGACCGAACCCTGACCTAACCGGTGTTATCCTCTAAAATATAGATTGAATCCAGGTTTAACTCACTGTTTGAGTGTGGTGCCACATTACTACGTGATACAACCCAGAAAGCGCCCAGTATCTGGCCAACAAGTTGGTGAAAAATACGAAAGTATGAGACAGATGATGGCAAATACCAGACCTAACCCTGACCTAACCGCTGTTATCCTCTAAAATATAGATTGAATCCAGGATTAACTCACTGTTGCAGTGTGGAACCACATTACTACGTGATTCGACCCAGAAAACGCCCAGGATCTGGCCAACAAGTATGCGAAAAATGCGAAAGTATGAGCCAGATGATGGCAAATACCAGACCTAACCCTGACCTAACCGGTGTTATCCTCTAAAATATAGATTGTATCAAGGTTTAACTCACTGTTTGAGTGTGGTGCCACATTACTACGTGATCCAACCCAGAAAGCGCCCAGTATCTGGCCAACAAGTAGGTGAAAAGTACGAAAGTATGAGACAGATGATGGCAAATACCAGACCTAACCCTGACCTACCCGCTGTTATCCTCTAAAATATAGATTGAATCCAGGATTAACTCACTGTTGCAGTGTGGAACCACATTACTACGTGATCCGACCCAGAAAACGCCCAGGATCTGGCCAACAAGTATGTGAAAAATGCGAAATTATGAGCCAGATGATGGCAAATACCAGACCTTACCCTGACCTAACCGGTGTTATCCTCTAAAATATAGATTGTATCCAGGTTTAACTCTCTGTTGCAGTGTGGAATCACATTAATACGTGATCCAAACCAGAAAACGCCCAGGATCCGGCCAACAAGTATGCGAAAAATGCGAATGTATGAGCCAGATGATGGCAAATACCAGACCTAACCCTGACCTAACCGGTGTTATCCTCTAAAATATAGATTGAATCCAGGGTTAACTCATGTGGCAGTGTGGTACCACATTACTACGTGATCCAAACCAGAAAACGCGCTGGATCTGGCCAACAAGTATGCGAAAAATGCGAAAGTATGAGCCAGATGATGGCAAATACCAGGCCTAACCCTGACCTAACCGGTGTTACCCGCTAATATATAGATCGTATCCAGGATTAACTCACTGTTTCAGTGTGGTACCACATTACTACGTGATCCAAACCAGAAAACGCCCTGGATCTGGCCAACAAGTATGCGAAAAATTCGAAAGTATGAGCCAAATGATGCCAAATACCAGACCTAACCCTGACCTAACCAGTGTTATCCTCCAAAATATAGATTGAACCCAGGATTAACTCACTGTTGCAGTGTGGAACGACATTACTACGTGATCCAAACCAGAAAACGCCCAGGATCTGGCCAACAGGTATGCGAAAAATACGAAAGTATGAGCCAGATGATGGCAAATACCAGACCTATCCCTGACCTAACCGGTGTTATCCTCTAAAATATAGATTGAATCCAGGGATAACTCACTGTTTCAGAGAGGTTCTACCTTACTACGTGATCCAAACCAGAAAACGCCCAGGATCTGGCCAACAAGTATGCGAAAAATGCGAAAGTATGAGCCAGATGATGGCAAATACCAGACCTAACCCTGACCTAACCGGTGTTATCCTCTAAGATATAGATTGAATCCAGGTTTAGCTCACTGTTCGAGTGTGTTGCCACATTACTACGTGATCCAACCCAGAAAGCGCCCAGTATCTGGCCAACAAGTAGGTGAAAAATGCGAAAGTATCACACAGATGACGCCAACTACGTGACCTAACCCTGACCTAACCGCAGTTATCCTCTAAAATATAGATTGAATCCAGGATTAACTCACTGTTGCAGTGTGGAACCACATTACTACGTGATCCGACCCAGAAAACGCCCAGGATCTGGCCAACAAGTATGCGAAAAATGCGAAATTATGAGCCAGATGATGGCAAATACCACACCTTACCCTGACCTAACCGGTGTTATCCTCTAAAATATAGATTGTATCCAGGTTTAACTCTCTGTTGCAGTGTGGAATCACATTACTACGTGATCCAAACCAGAAAACGCCCAGGATCCGGCCAACAAGTATGCGAAAAATGCGAATGTATGAGCCAGATGATGGCAAATACCAGACCTAACCCTGACCTAACCGGTGTTATCCTCTAAAATATAGATTGAATCCAGGGTTAACTCATGTGGCAGTGTGGTACCACATTACTACGTGATCCAAACCAGAAAACGCGCTGGATCTGGCCAACAAGTATGCGAAAAATGCGAAAGTATGAGCCAGATGATGGCAAATACCAGGCCTAACCCTGACCTAACCGGTGTTACCCGCTAATATATAGATCGTATCCAGGATTAACTCACTGTTTCAGTGTGGTACCACATTACTACGTGATCCAAACCAGAAAACGCCCTGGATCTGGCCAACAAGTATGCGAAAAATTCGAAAGTATGAGCCAAATGATGCCAAATACCAGACCTAACCCTGACCTAACCAGTGTTATCCTCTAAAATATAGATTGAATCCAGGGTTAACTCATGTCGCAGTGTGGCACCACATTACTACGTAATCCAAACCAGAGAAAGCCCAGGATCTGGCCATCAAGTATGCGAAAAATGCGAAAGCATGAGCCAGATGATGGCAAATACCAGACCTAACCCAAACCTAACCGGTGTTACCCTCTAATATATAGGTCGAATCCAGGATTAACTCACTGTTTCAGTGTGGTACCACATTACTACGTCATCCGAACCAGGAAGCGCCCAGGATCTGGCCAACAGGTATGCGAAAAATTCGATAGTATGAGCCAGATGACGACAAATACCAGACGTAACCCTGACCTAACCGGTGTTATCCGCTAAAATATAGATTGAGTCCAGGTTTAACTCACTGTTTGAGTGTGGTGCCACATTACTACGTGATCCAACCCAGAAAGCGCCCAGTATCTGGCCAACAAGTAGGTTAAAAATGCGAAAGTATGAGACAGATGATGGCAAATACCAGAGCTAACCCTGACCTGACCGGTGTTATCCTCCAAAATATAGATTGAACCCAGGATTAACTCACTGTTGCAGTGTGGAACGACATTACTACGTGATCCAAACCAGAAAACGCCCAGGATCTGGCCAACAGGTATGCGAAAAATACGAAAGTATGAGCCAGATGATGGCAAATACCAGACCTATCCCTGACCTAACCGGTGTTATCCTCTAAAATATAGATTGAATCCAGGGATAACTCACTGTTTCAGAGAGGTTCTACCTTACTACGTGATCCAAACCAGAAAACGCCCAGGATCTGGCTAACAAGCATGCGAAAAATGCGAAAGTATGAGCCAGATGATGTCAAATATCAGACCTAATCCTGACCTAACCGGTGTTATCCTCTAAAATATAGATTGAATCCAGGCTTAACTCATGTGGCAGTGTGGTACCACATTACTACGTGATCCAAACCAGAAAACGCCCTGGATCTGGCCAACAAGTATGCGAAAAATGCGAAAGTATGAGCCAGATGATGGCTAATACCAGACCTAACCCTGGCTAACCCGTGTTATCCTCTAAAATATAGATTGTATCCAGGTTTAACTCTCTGTTGCAGTGTGGAACAACATTACTACGTGATCCAACCCAGAAAACGCCCAGGATCTTGCCAACAAGTATGCGAACAATTCGAAAGTATGAGCCAGATGATGGCAAATACCAGACCTAACCCTGACCTAACCGGTGTTATCCTCTAAATTATAGATTGTATCCAAGTTTAGCTCAATGTTGCAGTGTGGAACCACTTTACCACGTGATCCAAACCAGAAAACGCCCAGGATCTAACCAATAAGTATGCGAAAAATGCGGAGCTATGAGCCAGATGATGGCAAATACCAGACCTAACCCTGACCTAACCGATGTTATCCTCTAAAATATAGATTGAATCCATGATTAACTCACTGTTTCAGTGTGGTACCATAATACTACGTGATCCAAACCAGAAAACGCCCAGGATCTGGCCAACGAGTATGCGAAAATTGCGAAAGCATGAGCCAGATGATGGCAAATACCAGACCTAACCCAAACCTAACCGGTGTTACCGTCTAATATATAGATCGAATCCAGGTTCAACTCACTGTTTGAGTGTGGTGCCACATTACTACGTGATCCAACCCAGAAAACGCCCAGTATCTGGCCAACAAGTAGGTGAAAAATGCAATAGTATGAGACAGATGATGGCAAATACCAGACCCAACCCTGACCTAACCGATGTTATCCTCTAAAATATAGATTGAATCCATGATTAACTCACTGTTTCAGTGTGGTACCATATTACTACGTGATCCAAACCAGAAAACGCCCAGGATCTGGCCAACGAGTATGCGAAAATTGCGAAAGCATGAGCCAGATGATGGCAAATACCAGACCTAACCCAAACCTAACCGGTGTTACCGTCTAATATATAGATCGAATCCAGGATTACTTCAGTGTTTCAGTGCGGTACCACACTACTAC
This sequence comes from Colletes latitarsis, assembly GCF_051014445.1. Taxonomy (NCBI): domain Eukaryota; kingdom Metazoa; phylum Arthropoda; class Insecta; order Hymenoptera; family Colletidae; genus Colletes; species Colletes latitarsis. Next base: position 29,338,560 of record NC_135145.1, read on the forward strand.
CTGATCCAACCCAGAAAATGCCCAGGATCTGGCCAACAAGTATGCGAAAAATGCGAAAATATGAGCCAGATTATGGCAAATACCAGACCTAACCCTGACCTAACCGGTGTTATCCTCTAAAATATAGATTGAATCCAGGGTTAACTCATGTGGCAGTGTGGCACCACATTACTACGTAATCCAAACCAGAAGAAGCCCAGGATCTGGCCATCAAGTATGCGAAAAATGCGAAAGCATGAGCCAGATGATGGCAAATACCAGACCTAACCAGTGTTATCCTCTAAAATATAGATTGTATCCAGGTTTAACTCACTGATGAAGTGAGGAACCACATTACCACGTGATCCAAACCAGAAAACGCCCAGTATCTGGCCAAGAAGTATGCGAAAAATGCGAATGTATGAGCCAGATGATGGCAAATACCAGACCTAACCCTGACCTAACCGGCGTTACCCTCTAATATATAGATCGTATCCAGGATTAACTCACTGTTTCAGTGTGGTACCACATTACTACGTGATCCAAACCAGAAAACGCCCTGGATCTGGCCAACAAGTATGCGAAAAATGCGAAAGTATGAGCCAAATGATGCCAAATACCAGACCTAACCCTGACCTAACCGGTGTTATCCTCTAAAATATAGATTGAATCCAGGGTTAACTCATGTGGCAGTGTGGCACCACATTACTACGTAATCCAAACCAGAAGAAGCCCAGGATCTGGCCATCAAGTATGCGAAAAATGCGAAAGCATGAGCCAGATGATGGCAAATACCAGATCTAACCCAAACCTAACCGGTGTTACCCTCTAATATATAGGTCGAATCCAGGATTAACTCACTGTTTCAGATAGGTTCTACATTACTACGTGATCCAAACCAGAAAACGCCCAGGATCTGGACAACAGGTATGCGAAAAATACGTAAGTATGAGCCAGATGATGGGAAATACCAGACCTAACCCTGACCTAACCGGTGTTACCCTCTAATATATAGATCGAATCCAGGATTAACTCACAGTTTCAGTGTGGTACCACATTACTACGTGATCCAAACTAGAAAACGCCCTGGATCTGGCCAACAAGTATGCGAAAAATGCGAAAGTACGAGGCAGACGATGGCAAATACCAGACCTAACCCTGACCTAACCGGTGTTATCCTCTAAGATATAGATTGAATCCAGGTTTAACTCACTGTTCGAGTGTGGTGCCACATTACTACGTGATCCAACCCAGAAAGCGCCCAGTATCTGGCCAACAAGTAGGTGAAAAATGCGAAAGTATCAGACAGATGACGGCAAATACGAGACCTAACCCTGACCTAACCGCAGTTATCCTCTAAAATATAGATTGAATCCAGGATTAACTCACTGTTGCAGTGTGGAACCACATTACTACGTGATCCAAACCCGAAAACGCCCAGGATCTGGCCAACAGGTATGCGAAAAATTCGAAAGCATGAGCCAGATGATGGCAAATACCAGACCTAACCCTGACCTAACCGGTGTTATCCTCTAAGATATAGATTGAATCCAGGTTTAACTCACTGTTCGAGTGTGGTGCCACATTACTACGTGATCCAACCCAGAAAGCGCCCAGTATCTGGCCAACAAGTAGGTGAAAAATGCGAAAGTATCAGACAGATGACGGCAAATACGAGACCTAACCCTGACCTAACCGCAGTTATCCTCTAAAATATAGATTGAATCCAGGATTAACTCATAGTTTCAGTGTGGTACCACATTACTACGTAATCCAAACCAGAAAACGCCCTGGATCTGGCCAACAAGTATGCGAAAAATGCGAAAGTACGAGGCAGACGATGGCAAATACCAGACCTAACCCTGACCTAACCGGTGTTATCCTCTAAGATATAGATTGAATCCAGGTTTAACTCACTGTTCGAGTGTGGTGCCACATTACTACGTGATCCAACCCAGAAAGCGCCCAGTATCTGGCCAACAAGTAGGTGAAAAATGCGAAAGTATCAGACAGATGACGGCAAATACGAGACCTAACCCTGACCTAACCGCAGTTATCCTCTAAAATATAGATTGAATCCAGGATTAACTCATAGTTTCAGTGTGGTACCACATTACTACGTAATCCAAACTAGAAAACGCCCTGGATCTGGCCAACAAGTATGCGAAAAATGCGAAAGTACGAGGCAGACGATGGCAAATACCAGACCTAACCCTGACCTAACCGGTGTTATCCTCTAAGATATAGATTGAATCCAGGTTTAACTCACTGTTCGAGTGTGGTGCCACATTACTACGTGATCCAACCCAGAAAGCGCCCAGTATCTGGCCAACAAGTAGGTGAAAAATGCGAAAGTATGAGACAGATGATGGCGAATACCAGACCTAACCCTGACCTAACCGGTGTTATCCTCTAAAATATAGATTGAATCCAGGGTTAACTCATGTGGCAGTGTGGTGCCGCATTACTACGTGATCCAAACCAGAAAACGCGCTGGATCTGGCCAACAAGTATGCGAAAAATGCGAAAGCATGAGCCAGATGATGGCAAATACCAGACCTAACCCAAACATAGCCGGTGTTACCCTCTAATATATAGGTCGAATCCAGGATTAACTCACTGTTTCAGTGTGCTACCACATTACTACGTCATCCGAACCAGGAAGCGCCCAGGATATGGCCAACAGTTATGCGAAAAATACGATAGTATGAGCCAGATGACGGCAAATACCAGTCGTAACCCTGACCTAACCGGTGTTATCCTCTAAAATATAGATTGAGTCCAGGTTTAACTCACTGTTTCAGAGTGGTTCTACATTACTACGTGATCCAAACCTGAAAACGCCCAGGATCTGGCTAACAAGTATGCGAAAAATGCGTAAGTATGAGCCGGATGATGGCAAATACCAGACCTAACCCAGACCTAACCGGTTTTATCCTCTAAAATATAGATTGAATCCAGGTTTATCTCAGTGTTTGAGTGTGGTGCCACATTACTACGTGATCCAACCCAGAAAGCGCCCAGTATCTGGCCAACAAGTAGGTGAAAAATGCGAAAGTATGAGAAAGATGATGGCAAATACCAGAGCTAACCCTGACCTGACCGGTGTTATCCTCCAAAATATAGATTGAATCCAGGATTAACTCACTGTTGCAGTGTGGAACGACATTACTACGTGATCCAAACCAGAAAACGCCAAGGATCTGGCCAACAGGTATGCGAAAAATACGAAAGTATGAGCCAGATGATGGCAAATACCAGACCTATCCCTGACCTAACCGGTGTTATCCTCTAAAATATAGATTGAATCCAGGGATAACTCACTGTTTCAGAGAGGTTCTACCTTACTACGTGATCCAAACCAGAAAACGCCCAGGATCTGGCTAACAAGTATGCGAAAAATGCGAAAGTATGAGCCAGATGATGTCAAATATCAGACCTAATCCTCACCAAACCGGTGTTATCCTCTAAAATATAGATTGAATCCAGGCTTAACTCATGTGGCAGTGTGGTACCACATTACTACGTGATCCAAACCAGAAAACGCCCTGGATCTGGCCAACAAGTATGCGAAAAATGCGAAAGTATGAGCCAGATGATGGCTAATACCAGACCTAACCCTGACCTAACCCGTGTTATCCTCTAAAATATAGATTGTATCCAGGTTTAACTCTCTGTTGCAGTGTGGAACCACATTACTACGTGATCCAACCCAGAAAACGCCCAGGATCTTGCCAACAAGTATGCGAACAATTCGAAAGTATGAGCCAGATGATGGCAAATACCAGACCTAACCCTGACCTAACCGGTGTTATCCTCTAAAATATAGATTGAATCCAGGTTTAACTCACTGTTTCAGGCTGGTTCTACATACCTACGTGATCCAAACCAGAAAACGCCCAGGATCTGGCCAACAAGTATGCGAAAAATGCGAAAGTATGAGCCAGATGATGTCAAATATCAGACCTAATCCTGACCAAACCGGTGTTATCCTCTAAAATATAGATTGAATCCAGGCTTAACTCATGTGGCAGTGTGGTACCACATTACTACGTGATCCAAACCAGAAAACGCCCTGGATCTGGCCAACAAGTATGCGAAAAATGCGAAAGTATGAGCCAGATGATGGCTAATACCAGACCTAACCCTGACCTAACCCGTGTTATCCTCTAAAATAAAGATTGTATCCAGGTTTAACTCTCTGTTGCAGTGTGGAACCACATTACTACGTGATCCAACCCAGAAAACCCCCAGGATCTTGCCAACAAGTATGCGAACAATTCGAAAGTATGAGCCAGATGATGGCAAATACCAGACCTAACCCTGACCTAACCGGTGTTATCCTCTAAAATATAGATTGAATCCAGGTTTAACTCACTGTTTCAGGCTGGTTCTACATACCTACGTGATCCAAACCAGAAAACGCCCAGGATCTGGCCAACAAGTATGCGAAAAATGCGAAAGTATGAGCCAGATGATGGCAAATACCAGACCTAACCCTGACCTAACCGATGTTATCCTCTAAAATATAGATTGAATCCATGATTAACTCACTGTTACAGTGTGGTACCATATTACTACGTGATCCAAACCAGAAAACGCCCAGGATCTGGCCAACGAGTATGCGAAAATTGCCAAAGCATGAGCCAGATGATGGCAAATACCAGACCTAACCCAAACCTAACCGGTGTTACCGTCTAATATATAGATCGAATCCAGGATTACTTCAGTGTTTCACTGCGGTACCACACAACTACCGGATCCGACCCAGAAAACGCTCAGGATCTGGCCAACAAGTATGCGAAAAATGCGAAAATATGAGCCAGATTATGGCAAATACCAGACCTATCCCTGACCTAACCGGTGTTACCCTCTAATATATAGATCGAATCCAGGATTAACTCACGGTTTCAGTGTGGTACCACATTACTACGTGATCCAAACCAGAAAACGCCCTGAATCTGGCCAACAAGTATGCGAAAAATGCGAAAGTATGAGCCAGATGATGGCAAATACCAGACCTAACCCTGACCTAACCGGTGTTATCCTCTAAAATATAGATTGAATCCAGGTTTAACTCACTGCTGCAGTGTGGAACCACATTACCACGTGATCCAAACCAGAAAACGCCCAGGATCTAGCCTATAAGTATGCGAAAAATGCGAAAATATGAGACAGATGATGGCAAATACCAGAACTAACGCTGACCTAGCCGGTGTTATCCTCTAAAATACAGATTGTATCCAAGTTTAGCTCACTGTTGCAGTGTGGAACCACATTACCACGTGATCCGACCCAGAATACGCCCAGGATCTGGCGAACAAGTGTGCGAAAAAAGCGAAAGTATGAGCCAGATGATGGCAAATACCAGAGCTAACCGTGACCTGACCGGTGTTATCCTCCAAAATATAGATTGAATCCAGGATTAACTCACTGTTGCAGTGTGGAACCACATTACTACGTGATCCAAACCAGAAAACGCCCAGTATCTGGCCAACAGGTATGCGAAGAATACGAAAGTATGAGCCAGATGATGGCAAATACCAGACCTATCCCTGACCTAACCGGTGTTATCCTCTAAAATATAGATTGAATCCAGGGTTAACTCACTGTTTCAGAGAGGTTCTACCTTACTACGTCATCCAAACCAGAAAACGCCCAGGATCTGGCCAACGAGTATGCGAAAATTGCGAAAGCATGAGCCAGATGATGGCAAATACCAGACCTAACCCAAACCTAACCGGTGTTACCGTCTAATATATAGATCGAATCCAGGATTAACTCACAGTTTCAGTGTGGTACCACATTACTACGTGATCCAAACCAGAAAACGCCCAGGATCTGGCCAACAAGTATGCGAAAAATGCGAAAGTATGAGGCAGACGATGGCAAATACCAGAGCTAACCCTGACCTGACCGGTGTTATCCTCTAAAATGTAGATTGAATCCAAGTTTAGCACAATGTTGCAGTGTGGAACCACATTACTACGTGATCCAAACCAGGAAACGCCCAGGATCTCGCCAATAAGTATGCGAAAATTGCGAAACTATGAGCCAGATGAAGGCAAATACCAGACCCAACCCTGACCTAGCCAGTGTTATCCTCTAAAATATAGATTGAATCCAGGTTCAACTCACTGTTTGAGTGTGGTGCCACATTACTACGTGATCCAAACCAGAAATCCCCCAGGATCTGGCCAACAAGTATGCGTAAAATGCGAAAGTATGAGGCAGACGATGGCAAATACCAGACCTAACCCTGACCTAACAGGTGTTATCCTCTAAAATATAGATTGAATCCAGGTTTAACTCACAGTTTGAGTGTGGTGCCACATTACTACGTGATCCAAACAAGAAAACGCCCAGGATCTGGCCAACAGGTATGCGAAAAATGCGAAACTGTGAGCCAGATGATGGCAAATACCAGACCTAACCCAGACCTAGCCGGTGTTATCCTCTAAAATATAGATTGAATCCAGGTTTAACTCACAGTTTGAGTGTGGTGCCACATTACTACGTGATCCAAACCAGAAAACGCCCAAGATCTTGCCATCAAGTATGCGAAAAATGCGAAAGCATGAGCCAGATGATGGCAAATACCAGATCTAACCCAAACCTAACCGGTGTTACCCTCTAATATATAGGTCGAATCCAGGATTAACTCACTGTTTCAGATAGGTTCTACATTACTACGTGATCCAAACCAGAAAACGCCCAGGATCTGGACAACAGGTATGCGAAAAATACGTAAGTATGAGCCAGATGATGGGAAATACCAGACCTAACCCTGACCTAACCGGTGTTACCCTCTAATATATAGATCGAATCCAGGATTAACTCACAGTTTCAGTGTGGTACCACATTACTACGTGATCCAAACTAGAAAACGCCCTGGATCTGGCCAACAAGTATGCGAAAAATGCGAAAGTACGAGGCAGACGATGGCAAATACCAGACCTAACCCTGACCTAACCGGTGTTATCCTCTAAGATATAGATTGAATCCAGGTTTAACTCACTGTTCGAGTGTGGTGCCACATTACTACGTGATCCAACCCAGAAAGCGCCCAGTATCTGGCCAACAAGTAGGTGAAAAATGCGAAAGTATCAGACAGATGACGGCAAATACGAGACCTAACCCTGACCTAACCGCAGTTATCCTCTAAAATATAGATTGAATCCAGGATTAACTCACTGTTGCAGTGTGGAACCACATTACTACGTGATCCAAACCCGAAAACGCCCAGGATCTGGCCAACAGGTATGCGAAAAATTCGAAAGCATGAGCCAGATGATGGCAAATACCAGACCTAACCCTGACCTAACCGGTGTTATCCTCTAAGATATAGATTGAATCCAGGTTTAACTCACTGTTCGAGTGTGGTGCCACATTACTACGTGATCCAACCCAGAAAGCGCCCAGTATCTGGCCAACAAGTAGGTGAAAAATGCGAAAGTATCAGACAGATGACGGCAAATACGAGACCTAACCCTGACCTAACCGCAGTTATCCTCTAAAATATAGATTGAATCCAGGATTAACTCATAGTTTCAGTGTGGTACCACATTACTACGTAATCCAAACTAGAAAACGCCCTGGATCTGGCCAACAAGTATGCGAAAAATGTGAAAGTACGAGGCAGACGATGGCAAATACCAGACCTAACCCTGACCTAACCGGTGTTATCCTCTAAGATATAGATTGAATCCAGGTATAACTCACTGTTCGAGTGTGGTGCCACATTACTACGTGATCCAACCCAGAAAGCGCCCAGTATCTGGCCAACAAGTAGGTGAAAAATGCGAAAGTATCAGACAGATGACGGCAAATACGAGACCTAACCCTGACCTAACCGCAGTTATCCTCTAAAATATAGATTGAATCCAGGAGTAACTCATAGTTTCAGTGTGGTACCACATTACTACGTAATCCAAACTAGAAAACGCCCTGGATCTGGCCAACAAGTATGCGAAAAATGCGAAAGTACGAGGCAGACGATGGCAAATACCAGACCTAACCCTGACCTAACCGGTGTTATCCTCTAAGATATAGATTGAATCCAGGTTTAACTCACTGTTCGAGTGTGGTGCCACATTACTACGTGATCCAACCCAGAAAGCGCCCAGTATTTGGCCAACAAGTAGGTGAAAAATGCGAAAGTATGAGACAGATGATGGCGAATACCAGACCTAACGCTGACCTACCCGCTGTTATCCTCTAAAATATAGATTGAATCCAGGATTAACTCACTGTTGCAGTGTGGAACCACATTACTACGTGATCCGACCCAGAAAACGCCCAGGATCTGGCCAACAAGTATGCGAAAGATGCGAAATTATGAGCCAGATGAAGGCAAAAACCAGACCTAACCCTGACCTAACCGGTGTTATCCTCTAAAATATAGATTGAATCCAGGGTTAACTCATGTGGCAGTGTGGTACCACATTACTACGTGATCCAAACCAGAAAACGTGCTGGATCTGGCCAACAAGTATGCGAAAAATGCGAAAGCATGAGCCAGATGATGGCAAATACCAGACCTAACCCAAACCTAACCGGTGTTACCCTCTACTATATAGGTCGAATCCAGGATTAACTCACTGTTTCAGTGTGGTACCACATTACTACGTCATCCGAACCAGGAAGCGCCCAGGATATGGCCAACAGTTATGCGAAAAATACGATAGTATGAGCCAGATGACGGCAAATACCAGTCGTAACCCTGACCTAACCGGTGTTATCCTCTAAAATATAGATTGAGTCCAGGTTTAACTCACTGTTTCAGAGTGGTTCTACATTACTACGTGATCCAAACCTGAAAACGCCCAGGATCTGGCTAACAAGTATGCGAAAAATGCGTAAGTATGAGCCGGATGATGGCAAATACCAGACCTAACCCAGACCTAACCGGTTTTATCCTCTAAAATATAGATTGAATCCAGGTTTATCTCACTGTTTGAGTGTGGTGCCACATTACTACGTGATCCAACCCAGAAAGCGCCCAGTATCTGGCCAACAAGTAGGTGAAAAATGCGAAAGTATGAGAAAGATGATGGCAAATACCAGAGCTAACCCTGACCTGACCGGTGTTATCCTCCAAAATATAGATTGAATCCAGGATTAACTCACTGTTGCAGTGTGGAACGACATTACTACGTGATCCAAACCAGAAAACGCCAAGGATCTGGCCAACAGGTATGCGAAAAATACGAAAGTATGAGCCAGATGATGGCAAATACCAGACCTATCCCTGACCTAACCGGTGTTATCCTCTAAAATATAGATTGAATCCAGGGATAACTCACTGTTTCAGAGAGGTTCTACCTTACTACGTGATCCAAACCAGAAAACGCCCAGGATCTGGCTAACAAGTATGCGAAAAATGCGAAAGTATGAGCCAGATGATGTCAAATATCAGACCTAATCCTGACCAAACCGGTGTTATCCTCTAAAATATAGATTGAATCCAGGCTTAACTCATGTGGCAGTGTGGTACCACATTACTACGTGATCCAAACCAGAAAACGCCCTGGATCTGGCAAACAAGTATGCGAAAAATGCGAAAGTATGAGCCAGATGATGGCTAATACCAGACCTAACCCTGACCTAACCCGTGTTATCCTCTAAAATAAAGATTGTATCCAGGTTTAACTCTCTGTCGCAGTGTGGAACCACATTACTACGTGATCCAACCCAGAAAACGCCCAGGATCTTGCCAACAAGTATGCGAACAATTCGAAAGTATGAGCCAGATGATGGCAAATACCAGACCTAACCCTGACCTAACCGGCGTTACCTTCTAATATATAGATCGAATCCAGGATTAACTCACAGTTTCAGTGTGGTACCACATTACTACGTGATCCAAACCAGAAAACGCCGAGGATCTGGCCAACAAGTATGCGAAAAATGCGAAAATATGAGCCAGATTATGGCAAATACCAGACCTATCCCTGCCCTAACCGGTGTTACCCTCTAATATATAGATCGAATCCAGGATTAACTCACGGTTTCAGTGTGGTACCACATTACTACGTGATCCAAACCAGAAAACGCCCTGAATCTGGCCAACAAGTATGCGAAAAATGCGAAAATATGAGGCAGACGATGGCAAATACCAGAGCTAACCCTGACCTAACCGGTGTTATCCTCTAAAATATAGATTGAATCCAGGCTCAACTCACTGTTTGAGTGTGGAACCACATTACTACGTGATCCAAACCAGAAAACGCCCAGGATCAGGCCAACAAGTATGCGAAAAATTCTAAAGTATGAGCCAGATGATAGCAAATACCACACCTAACCCTGACCTAACCGGTGTTATCCTCTAAAATATAGATTGAATCCAGGTTTAACTCACTGTTGCAGTGTGGAACCACATTACCACGTGATCCAAACCAGAAAACGCCCGGGATCTAGCCTATAAGTGTGCGAAAAATGCGAAAATATGAGACAGACGATGGCAAATACCAGACCTAACCCTGACCTAGCCGGTGTTATCCTCTAAAATATAGATTGAATCCAGGTTTAACTCACTGTTGCAGTGTGGAACCACATTACCACGTGATCCAAACCAGAAAACGCCCGGGATCTAGCCTATAAGTGTGCGAAAAATGCGAAAATATGAGACAGATGATGGCAAATACCAGACCTAACCCTGACCTAGCCGGTGTTAGCCTCTAAAATATAGATTGAATCCAGGTTTAACTCACTGTTTCAGACAGGTTCTACATTCCTACCTAATCCGAACCAGAAAACGCCCAGGATCTGGCCAACAAGTATGCGTAAAATGCGAAAGTATGAGGCAGACGGTGGCAAATACCAGAGCTAACCCTGACCTAACCGGTGTTATCCTCTAAAATATAGATTGAATCCAGGTTCAACTCACTGTTTGAGTGTGGTGCCACATTACTACGTGATCCAAACCAGAAAACGCCCAGGATCTAGCCAATAAGTATGCGAAAAATGCGAAACTATGAGCCAGATGATGGCAAATACCAGACCAAACCCTGACCTAGCCGGTGTTAGCCTCTAAAATATAGATTGAATCCAGGTTTAACTCACTGTTTCAGACTGGTTCTACATTCCTACCTAATCCGAACCAGAAAACGCCCAGGATCTGGCCAACAAGTATGCGTAAAATGCGAAAGTATGAGGCAGACGGTGGCAAATACCAGAGCTAACCCTGACCTAACCGGTGTTATCCTCTAAAATATAGATTGAATCCAGGTTCAACTCACTGTTTGAGTGTGGTGCCACATTACTACGTGATCCAAACCAGAAATCGCCCACGATCTGGCCAACAAGTAGGTGAAAAATGCGAAAGTATCAGACAGATGACGGCAAATACGAGACCTAACCCTGACCTAACCGCAGTTATCCTCTAAAATATAGATTGAATCCAGGATTAACTCACTGTTGCAGTGTGGAACCACATTACTACGTGATCCAAACCCGAAAACGCCCAGGATCTGGCCAACAGGTATGCGAAAAATTCGAAAGCATGAGCCAGATGATGGCAAATACCAGACCTAACCCTGACCTAACCGGTGTTATCCTCTAAGATATAGATTGAATCCAGGTTTAACTCACTGTTCGAGTGTGGTGCCACATTACTACGTGATCCAACCCAGAAAGCGCCCAGTATCTGGCCAACAAGTAGGTGAAAAATGCGAAAGTATCAGACAGATGACGGCAAATACGAGACCTAACCCTGACCTAACCGCAGTTATCCTCTAAAATATAGATTGAATCCAGGATTAACTCATAGTTTCAGTGTGGTACCACATTACTACGTAATCCAAACTAGAAAACGCCCTGGATCTGGCCAACAAGTATGCGAAAAATGCGAAAGTACGAGGCAGACGATGGCAAATACCAGACCTAACCCTGACCTAACCGGTGTTATCCTCTAAGATATAGATTGAATCCAGGTTTAACTCACTGTTCGAGTGTGGTGCCACATTACTACGTGATCCAACCCAGAAAGCGCCCAGTATCTGGCCAACAAGTAGGTGAAAAATGCGAAAGTATCAGACAGATGACGGCAAATACGAGACCTAACCCTGACCTAACCGCAGTTATCCTCTAAAATATAGATTGAATCCAGGAGTAACTCATAGTTTCAGTGTGGTACCACATTACTACGTAATCCAAACTAGAAAACGCCCTGGATCTGGCCAACAAGTATGCGAAAGATGCGAAAGTACGAGGCAGACGATGGCAAATACCAGACCTAACCCTGACCTAACCGGTGTTATCCTCTAAGATATAGATTGAATCCAGGTTTAACTCACTGTTCGAGTGTGGTGCCACATTACTACGTGATCCAACCCAGAAAGCGCCCAGTATTTGGCCAACAAGTAGGTGAAAAATGCGAAAGTATGAGACAGATGATGGCGAATACCAGACCTAACGCTGACCTACCCGCTGTTATCCTCTAAAATATAGATTGAATCCAGGATTAACTCACTGTTGCAGTGTGGAACCACATTACTACGTGATCCGACCCAGAAAACGCCCAGGATCTGGCCAACAAGTATGCGAAAGATGCGAAATTATGAGCCAGATGAAGGCAAAAACCAGACCTAACCCTGACCTAACCGGTGTTATCCTCTAAAATATAGATTGAATCCAGGGTTAACTCATGTGGCAGTGTGGTACCACATTACTACGTGATCCAAACCAGAAAACGCGCTGGATCTGGCCAACAAGTATGCGAAAAATGCGAAAGCATGAGCCAGATGATGGCAAATACCAGACCTAACCCAAACCTAACCGGTGTTACCCTCTACTATATAGGTCGAATCCAGGATTAACTCACTGTTTCAGTGTGGTACCACATTACTACGTCATCCGAACCAGGAAGCGCCCAGGATATGGCCAACAGTTATGCGAAAAATACGATAGTATGAGCCAGATGACGGCAAATACCAGTCGTAACCCTGACCTAACCGGTGTTATCCTCTAAAATATAGATTGAGTCCAGGTTTAACTCACTGTTTCAGAGTGGTTCTACATTACTACGTGATCCAAACCTGAAAACGCCCAGGATCTGGCTAACAAGTATGCGAAAAATGCGTAAGTATGAGCCGGATGATGGCAAATACCAGACCTAACCCAGACCTAACCGGTTTTATCCTCTAAAATATAGATTGAATCCAGGTTTATCTCACTGTTTGAGTGTGGTGCCACATTACTACGTGATCCAACCCAGAAAGCGCCCAGTATCTGGCCAACAAGTAGGTGAAAAATGCGAAAGTATGAGAAAGATGATGGCAAATACCAGAGCTAACCCTGACCTGACCGGTGTTATCCTCCAAAATATAGATTGAATCCAGGATTAACTCACTGTTGCAGTGTGGAACGACATTACTACGTGATCCAAACCAGAAAACGCCAAGGATCTGGCCAACAGGTATGCGAAAAATACGAAAGTATGAGCCAGATGATGGCAAATACCTGACCTATCCCTGACCTAACCGGTGTTATCCTCTAAAATATAGATTGAATCCAGGGATAACTCACTGTTTCAGAGAGGTTCTACCTTACTACGGGATCCAAACCAGAAAACGCCCAGGATCTGGCTAACAAGTATGCGAAAAATGCGAAAGTATGAGCCAGATGATGTCAAATATCAGACCTAATCCTGACCAAACCGGTGTTATCCTCTAAAATATAGATTGAATCCAGGCTTAACTCATGTGGCAGTGTGGTACCACATTACTACGTGATCCAAACCAGAAAACGCCCTGGATCTGGCCAACAAGTATGCGAAAAATGCGAAAGTATGAGCCAGATGATGGCTAATACCAGACCTAACCCTGACCTAACCCGTGTTATCCTCTAAAATAAAGATTGTATCCAGGTTTAACTCTCTGTTGCAGTGTGGAACCACATTACTACGTGATCCAACCCAGAAAACGCCCAGGATATTGCCAACAAGTATGCGAACAATTCGAAAGTATGAGCCAGATGATGGCAAATACCAGACCTAACCCTGACCTAACCGGTGTTATCCTCTAAAATATAGATTGAATCCAGGTTTAACTCACTGTTTCAGGCTGGTTCTACATACCTACGTGATCCAAACCAGAAAACGCCCAGGATCTGGCCAACAAGTATGCGAAAAATGCGAAAGTATGAGCCAGATGATGGCAAATACCAGACCTAACCCTGACCTAACCGATGTTATCCTCTAAAATATAGATTGAATCCATGATTAACTCACTGTTACAGTGTGGTACCATATTACTACGTGATCCAAACCAGAAAACGCCCAGGATCTGGCCAACGAGTATGCGAAAATTGCCAAAGCATGAGCCAGATGATGGCAAATACCAGACCTAACCCAAACCTAACCGGTGTTACCGTCTAATATATAGATCGAATCCAGGATTACTTCAGTGTTTCACTGCGGTACCACACAACTACCGGATCCGACCCAGAAAACGCTCAGGATCTGGCCAACAAGTATGCCAAAAATGCGAAAATATGAGCCAGATTATGGCAAATACCAGACCTATCCCTGACCTAACCGGTGTTACCCTCTAATATATAGATCCAATCCAGGATTAACTCACGGTTTCAGTGTGGTACCACATTACTACGTGATCCAAACCAGAAAACGCCCTGAATCTGGCCAACAAGTATGCGAAAAATGCGAAAGTATGAGCCAGATGATGGCAAATACCAGACCTAACCCTGACCTAACCGGTGTTATCCTCTAAAATATAGATTGAATCCAGGTTTAACTCACTGCTGCAGTGTGGAACCACATTACCACGTGATCCAAACCAGAAAACGCCCAGGATCTAGCCTATAAGTATGCGAAAAATGCGAAAATATGAGACAGATGATGGCAAATACCAGAACTAACGCTGACCTAGCCGGTGTTATCCTCTAAAATACAGATTGTATCCAAGTTTAGCTCACTGTTGCAGTGTGGAACCACATTACCACGTGATCCGACCCAGAATACGCCCAGGATCTGGCGAACAAGTGTGCGAAAAAAGCGAAAGTATGAGCCAGATGATGGCAAATACCAGACCTAACCCTGACCTAACCGGTGTTATCCTCTAAAATATAGATTGTATCCAGGTTTAACACACTGTTGCAGTGTGGAACCACATTACCACGTGATCCAAACCAGGAAACGCCCAGGATCTCACCAATAAGTATGCGAAAAATGCGAAACTATGAGCAAGATGAAGGCAAATACAAGACCTAACCCTGACCTAGCCGGTGTTATCCTCCAAAATATAGATTGAATCCAGGTTTAACTCACTGTTGCAGTGTGGAACCACATTACTACGTGATCCAAACCAGGAAACACCCAGGATCTGGCCAACAAGTATGCGAAAAATGCGAAAGCATGAGCCAGATGATGGCAAATACCAGACCTAACCCTGACCTAACCGGTGTTATCCTCTAAAATATAGATTGAGTCCAGGTTTAACTCACTGTTTCAGAGTGGTTTCTACATTACTACGTGATCCAAACCAGAAAACGCCCAGGATCTGGCTAACAAGTATGCGAAAAATGCGTAAGTATGAGCCAGATGATGGCAAATACCAGACCTAACCCTGACCTAACCGGTTTTATCCTCTAAAATATAGATTGAATCCAGGTTTATCTCACTGTTTGAGTGTGGTGCCACATTACTACGTGATCCAACCCAGAAAGCGCCCAGTATCTGGCCAGCAAGTAGGTGAAAAATGCGAAAGTATGAGACAGATGATGGCAAATACCAGAGCTAACCGTGACCTGACCGGTGTTATCCTCCAAAATATAGATTGAATCCAGGATTAACTCACTGTTGCATTGTGGAACCACATTACTACGTGATCCAAACCAGAAAACGCCCAGTATCTGGCCAACAGGTATGCGAAGAATACGAAAGTATGAGCCAGATGATGGCAAATACCAGACCTATCCCTGACCTAACCGGTGTTATCCTCTAAAATATAGATTGAATCCAGGGTTAACTCACTGTTTCAGAGAGGTTCTACCTTACTACGTCATCCAAACCAGAAAACGCCCAGGATCTGGCCAACGAGTATGCGAAAATTGCGAAAGCATGAGCCAGATGATGGCAAATACCAGACCTAACCCAAACCTAACCGGTGTTACCGTCTAATATATAGATCGAATCCAGGATTAACTCACAGTTTCAGTGTGGTACCACATTACTACGTGATCCAAACCAGAAAACGCCCAGGATCTGGCCAACAAGTATGCGAAAAATGCGAAAGTATGAGGCAGACGATGGCAAATACCAGAGCTAACCCTGACCTGACCGGTGTTATCCTCTAAAATGTAGATTGAATCCAAGTTTAGCACAATGTTGCAGTGTGGAACCACATTACTACGTGATCCAAACCAGGAAACGCCCAGGATCTCGCCAATAAGTATGCGAAAAATGCGAAACTATGAGCCAGATGAAGGCAAATACCAGACCCAACCCTGACCTAGCCAGTGTTATCCTCTAAAATATAGATTGAATCCAGGTTCAACTCACTGTTTGAGTGTGGTGCCACATTACTACGTGATCCAAACCAGAAATCCCCCAGGATCTGGCCAACAAGTATGCGTAAAATGCGAAAGTATGAGGCAGACGATGGCAAATACCAGACCTAACCCTGACCTAACAGGTGTTATCCTCTAAAATATAGATTGAATCCAGGTTTAACTCACAGTTTGAGTGTGGTGCCACATTACTACGTGATCCAAACAAGAAAACGCCCAGGATCTGGCCAACAGGTATGCGAAAAATGCGAAACTGTGAGCCAGATGATGGCAAATACCAGACCTAACCCAGACCTAGCCGGTGTTATCCTCTAAAATATAGATTGAATCCAGGTTTAACTCACAGTTTGAGTGTGGTGCCACATTACTACGTGATCCAAACCAGAAAACGCCCAAGATCTTGCCAACAAGTATGCGAACAATTCGAAAGTATGAGCCAGATGATGGCAAATACCAGACCTAACCCTGACCTAACCGGTGTTATCCTCTGAAATATAGATTGAATCCAGGTTTAACTCACTGTTTCAGACTGGTTCTACATACCTACGTGATCCAAACCAGAAAACGCCCAGGGTCTGGCCAATAAGTATGCGAAAAATGCGAGGCTATGAGCCAGATGATGGCAAATACCAGACCTAACCCTGACCTAACCGGCGTTACCTTCTAATATATAGATCGAATCCAGGATTAACTCACAGTTTCAGTGTGGTACCACATTACTACGTGATCCAAACCAGAAAACGCCGAGGATCTGGCCAACAAGTATGCGAAAAATGCGAAAATATGAGCCAGATTATGGCAAATACCAGACCTATCCCTGCCCTAACCGGTGTTACCCTCTAATATATAGATCGAATCCAGGATTAACTCACGGTTTCAGTGTGATACCACATTACTACGTGATCCAAACCAGAAAACGCCCTGAATCTGGCCAACAAGTATGCGAAAAATGCGAAAATATGAGGCAGACGATGGCAAATACCAGAGCTAACCCTGACCTAACCGGTGTTATCCTCTAAAATATAGATTGAATCCAGGCTCAACTCACTGTTTGAGTGTGGAACCACATTACTACGTGATCCAAACCAGAAAACGCCCAGGATCAGGCCAACAAGTATGCGAAAAATTCTAAAGTATGAGCCAGATGATAGCAAATACCACACCTAACACTGACCTAACCGGTGTTATCCTCTAAAATATAGATTGAATCCAGGTTTAACTCACTGTTGCAGTGTGGAACCACATTACCACGTGATCCAAACCAGAAAACGCCCGGGATCTAGCCTATAAGTGTGCGTAAAATGCGAAAATATGAGACAGACGATGGCAAATACCAGACCTAACCCTGACCTAGCCGGTGTTATCCTCTAAAATATAGATTGAATCCAGGTTTAACTCACTGTTGCAGTGTGGAACCACATTACCACGTGATCCAAACCAGAAAACGCCCGGGATCTAGCCTATAAGTGTGCGAAAAATGCGAAAATATGAGACAGATGATGGCAAATACCAGACCTAACCCTGACCTAGCCGGTGTTAGCCTCTAAAATATAGATTGAATCCAGGTTTAACTCACTGTTTCAGACAGGTTCTACATTCCTACCTAATCCGAACCAGAAAACGCCCAGGATCTGGCCAACAAGTATGCGTAAAATGCGAAAGTATGAGGCAGACGGTGGCAAATACCAGAGCTAACCCTGACCTAACCGGTGTTATCCTCTAAAATATAGATTGAATCCAGGTTCAACTCACTGTTTGAGTGTGGTGCCACATTACTACGTGATCCAAACCAGAAAACGCCCAGGATCTAGCCAATAAGTATGCGAAAAATGCGAAACTATGAGCCAGATGATGGCAAATACCAGACCAAACCCTGACCTAGCCGGTGTTAGCCTCTAAAATATAGATTGAATCCAGGTTTAACTCACTGTTTCAGACTGGTTCTACATTCCTACCTAATCCGAACCAGAAAACGCCCAGGATCTGGCCAACAAGTATGCGTAAAATGCGAAAGTATGAGGCAGACGGTGGCAAATACCAGAGCTAACCCTGACCTAACCGGTGTTATCCTCTAAAATATAGATTGAATCCAGGTTCAACTCACTGTTTGAGTGTGGTGCCACATTACTACGTGATCCAAACCAGAAATCGCCCACGATCTGGCCAACAAGTAGGTGAAAAATGCGAAAGTATCAGACAGATGACGGCAAATACGAGACCTAACCCTGACCTAACCGCAGTTATCCTCTAAAATATAGATTGAATCCAGAATTAACTCACTGTTGCAGTGTGGAACCACATTACTACGTGATCCAAACCCGAAAACGCCCAGGATCTGGCCAACAGGTATGCGAAAAATTCGAAAGCATGAGCCAGATGATGGCAAATACCAGACCTAACCCTGACCTAACCGGTGTTATCCTCTAAGATATAGATTGAATCCAGGTTTAACTCACTGTTCGAGTGTGGTGCCACATTACTACGTGATCCAACCCAGAAAGCGCCCAGTATCTGGCCAACAAGTAGGTGAAAAATGCGAAAGTATCAGACAGATGACGGCAAATACGAGACCTAACCCTGACCTAACCGCAGTTATCCTCTAAAATATAGATTGAATCCAGGATTAACTCATAGTTTCAGTGTGGTACCACATTACTACGTAATCCAAACTAGAAAACGCCCTGGATCTGGCCAACAAGTATGCGAAAAATGCGAAAGTACGAGGCAGACGATGGCAAATACCAGACCTAACCCTGACCTAACCGGTGTTATCCTCTAAGATATAGATTGAATCCAGGTTTAACTCACTGTTCGAGTGTGGTGCCACATTACTACGTGATCCAACCCAGAAAGCGCCCAGTATCTGGCCAACAAGTAGGTGAAAAATGCGAAAGTATCAGACAGATGACGGCAAATACGAGACCTAACCCTGACCTAACCGCAGTTATCCTCTAAAATATAGATTGAATCCAGGAGTAACTCATAGTTTCAGTGTGGTACCACATTACTACGTAATCCAAACTAGAAAACGCCCTGGATCTGGCCAACAAGTATGCGAAAGATGCGAAAGTACGAGGCAGACGATGGCAAATACCAGACCTAACCCTGACCTAACCGGTGTTATCCTCTAAGATATAGATTGAATCCAGGTTTAACTCACTGTTCGAGTGTGGTGCCACATTACTACGTGATCCAACCCAGAAAGCGCCCAGTATTTGGCCAACAAGTAGGTGAAAAATGCGAAAGTATGAGACAGATGATGGCGAATACCAGACCTAACGCTGACCTACCCGCTGTTATCCTCTAAAATATAGATTGAATCCAGGATTAACTCACTGTTGCAGTGTGGAACCACATTACTACGTGATCCGACCCAGAAAACGCCCAGGATCTGGCCAACAAGTATGCGAAAGATGCGAAATTATGAGCCAGATGAAGGCAAAAACCAGACCTAACCCTGACCTAACCGGTGTTATCCTCTAAAATATAGATTGAATCCAGGGTTAACTCATGTGGCAGTGTGGTACCACATTACTACGTGATCCAAACCAGAAAACGCGCTGGATCTGGCCAACAAGTATGCGAAAAATGCGAAAGCATGAGCCAGATGATGGCAAATACCAGACCTAACCCAAACCTAACCGGTGTTACCCTCTACTATATAGGTCGAATCCAGGATTAACTCACTGTTTCAGTGTGGTACCACATTACTACGTCATCCGAACCAGGAAGCGCCCAGGATATGGCCAACAGTTATGCGAAAAATACGATAGTATGAGCCAGATGACGGCAAATACCAGTCGTAACCCTGACCTAACCGGTGTTATCCTCTAAAATATAGATTGAGTCCAGGTTTAACTCACTGTTTCAGAGTGGTTCTACATTACTACGTGATCCAAACCTGAAAACGCCCAGGATCTGGCTAACAAGTATGCGAAAAATGCGTAAGTATGAGCCGGATGATGGCAAATACCAGACCTAACCCAGACCTAACCGGTTTTATCCTCTAAAATATAGATTGAATCCAGGTTTATCTCACTGTTTGAGTGTGGTGCCACATTACTACGTGATCCAACCCAGAAAGCGCCCAGTATCTGGCCAACAAGTAGGTGAAAAATGCGAAAGTATGAGAAAGATGATGGCAAATACCAGAGCTAACCCTGACCTGACCGGTGTTATCCTCCAAAATATAGATTGAATCCAGGATTAACTCACTGTTGCAGTGTGGAACGACATTACTACGTGATCCAAACCAGAAAACGCCAAGGATCTGGCCAACAGGTATGCGAAAAATACGAAAGTATGAGCCAGATGATGGCAAATACCTGACCTATCCCTGACCTAACCGGTGTTATCCTCTAAAATATAGATTGAATCCAGGGATAACTCACTGTTTCAGAGAGGTTCTACCTTACTACGGGATCCAAACCAGAAAACGCCCAGGATCTGGCTAACAAGTATGCGAAAAATGCGAAAGTATGAGCCAGATGATGTCAAATATCAGACCTAATCCTGACCAAACCGGTGTTATCCTCTAAAATATAGATTGAATCCAGGCTTAACTCATGTGGCAGTGTGGTACCACATTACTACGTGATCCAAACCAGAAAACGCCCTGGATCTGGCCAACAAGTATGCGAAAAATGCGAAAGTATGAGCCAGATGATGGCTAATACCAGACCTAACCCTGACCTAACCCGTGTTATCCTCTAAAATAAAGATTGTATCCAGGTTTAACTCTCTGTTGCAGTGTGGAACCACATTACTACGTGATCCAACCCAGAAAACGCCCAGGATATTGCCAACAAGTATGCGAACAATTCGAAAGTATGAGCCAGATGATGGCA
Organism: Colletes latitarsis; assembly: GCF_051014445.1. Taxonomy (NCBI): domain Eukaryota; kingdom Metazoa; phylum Arthropoda; class Insecta; order Hymenoptera; family Colletidae; genus Colletes; species Colletes latitarsis. The sequence continues at coordinate 29,359,913 of NC_135145.1, forward strand.
AATACCAGACCTAACCCTGACCTAACCGGTGTTATCCTCTAAAATATAGATTGAATCCAGGTTTAACTCACTGT